>NC_088602.1:68060659-68360659 GCF_036013475.1 Columba livia
GTTTTTTAACCCTACTATCAAATAAGTGCTAAATAATCGAGATGGATGAGAAGGTATTGAGTTGTATGTCATTGACACACCAGTGACCCAATCATCACCAGATGATCCTCACTAGCTACAAATTCTTCTCCCCTCAAAGAAAAAGGAAGCAGAGTTTTGTGACATCCCACAGAAGAGACTCTTCATTTCAGAAATAAGTGCTACTAGACTGCTCTACCAACTCCAGTAAGTAACCAGGGCTGTCAGAGCCTTTTTGCAAAAGACTGAATGTGATCCACTCTGGATTTAACCCCATCTGGATCCATTTGGATTCCCATTCACAAAATTCACCTACAAAAGCAGATCTAAAGTTTCATGAAGATGAAGCAAATCAACAGGAACTCTTTTTCATGTATAAAAGGAGGTTCCTTTGCTTAGAGATGGAATCAGTCTTTTTTATCTTAGCAATCTACAAAAATGACTGTCTTACCCTTACTTATGAAAATCCTTGTTGCTGATACATTAAATATATTTCCTTTATGAGTGTAGATAAATCGACAAGTATAATAACCGTCATCCTCCTTTCTTGGGTTGTTGATAAAAATGTATTTTTCTGCCTTGAAGTATCTCTCTCCCTGCAGAGGTTTGCAGTCCTGGAAAATAAAACTTTCTTTATGTGGCTGCAAACAGCTTTTCATGGTAATCTGATCTACAACTGTCACTATCAGGGTTTTATTTACCTTATACCACTGGATGATAGTAGCATTCTTATAGTTGTCAATTGTAGGACAAACAATTTTTCCTCTTCCAGTGTCATTTGGGTAACGAATCTGACTTGGGAAACATATTCCTCGCTTATATGGATGCACATGAACACTCATGTCAAATGACTTTGTACGATTATTTGAACTTTAAAAAAGGAATAAAGATATGTCAATAATACTATTTTTATAAGTGATATATTAAATATTTGCAACAAATGCGAGTTGTTTTTTTTTTTTATAAACATATGGATGGTTATTGTAGTTCAGTCACAAATTGATTTTTAATGACTTGTCATAAAAATAGCAATTGCAGAATGGAAAGTTACATTAAATGGTGTATGCCATGAAAAAATGCATCATTACCACAGCTAGTAATTGGACTGTATTATTAAAGTTTTTTTTTTTCAGTCTTACGCCTTTTGTTTTCAGTGTTGCACTTACAAATGTATAACACAAGTATAGTTTCCAGAATCCTCTCTAGAAGTTGGCAGAAACCAAAGAAATCTTTTTGAGGAAAATACTCGTGATCCCTCTTCTTCTGCAGGAATTATTTTGCTAGTGTCCATGTGATACCAGGTGAATTTCACAGATGAACTCCATTGGGGACATTTTATAACTAAAGCCTCACCTTCCATTGCTTCAACTGCAAATGAACAAACGATTAAAGTCTCAGATTAATTAAACCTTAGGTACACAGGCCCACTAAGACAGAGGAGAACACGGCATTCCTGGATCAGTAGGCCAGTCATGTACAGCTAACTATTTTCCTTGAGTTTTTTCAGAGATTATACGTAAAAAATCCAGAGAAGCTTCCCTCTGAAGTTCACAAAAAAATTGAAAAAAAAATAAAAAAATGAAAGCAATGTAACGGACTGAAAGGGAGAATCTGATGGGAAGGTAAAATGATGACAGAGAGGAATAAGAGCAAAATAAGAAACACAGGGAGACAAACCATTCACACACAAAAGAAAGATGAAGGAGTTGAGGGTAAAGCATTACTTTTTTTTTATTTGTTTGTTTTAACTGAATATATTTCTACTTCTGAATACTGAACAGAGTACTTGAATCAAGCAATTTTGACAGATATTTAGGTCCCCAGGCACTTGAATAATGAATTGGCTGCTGAAAACAGAAATGTTAATCTGAAAGTTAAATCGCATTTTTGAGAAGAGAAAGATGAGAAAATGAAGACTAGACAAAGATGAAGATTGGCAGAGGAGCTACAGTAGATAAGGGAACATGAAAATGAAAGCAGACAGCCAAATAGCTAAACAAAACAGACAGACTCTATCAAAAATTACACTTTCTGGGAATATTGCTACCACCTGGCTTTAGACACATACATGCACAAATCAGGTGGTGAGTCCCTGTACATGGTGAACACTTGACATCTGCTCCAGTTCTTTCTAAAGAAGTGGCCCATCTCCACTGACATTACATGCTGTCTCGCTAATTGAGGCACCTAAATTAGCCATATCAGGTATGAGTACCCTTAACCCCATCATTTGACCAGCATTTCCACCCATGAGGCTTGCAAAAACAACGGCACTTATCAGGGTGTCAGGAAAGGGAGCATCACCTCACCAAAGGAGGGACACATTGGAAATAAAGCGTTCTTCAGGGAAAGCTACAGAAGAAAACAGAACACAAAGAAACTGAAAAGTCTCATCTAAACTCAGTGACATCAGTGAAAATTATTTTGGCAAATTCTTCAGCAGAATTTGGTCTCGTAATAAATCTTATCTGTTTGAAACTTAGCATTCACATTGTAAAACCGAGACTACAAGGAAATACTTAGAGATTATATCTTACAATATTTTTTTCACACAAACAAGCAACTCAGGCTGGAACTACACGAGTGCTACATAATAGTGTGTCACTGCTCAGCATTATATAGATGTCAGCAGAGCTGTCCCATCGAGAGAGAGCTTATTTTTTTTAATATCCCTCACGTGCAGGGAAACGTTACTGCCACATTGCACTTGTGAGTTAACACCTTCAAACCCAGTACATTAAAAAATATTATTAATGAATGACACACCCATTTATGTCCCTGGTTCAGGAGGCTGCATACACATATGCCCTGCTCATTGCAATTTAAGTGTCTTCTTGGAGACTTTGCCCAGTTGGGGACTGGAACACCAGCTATTCTCAAATCCTTTCTAAAAGACCCTTTTTTCTGCTTGCAGAGTTAGAACCTAGACTTGTCACAGAAATGGACAGTACTCAGTGGATTTTAATATGCAGAGAAAACAAATGAAGTCAGTTTTTAAGCTGTGATTTGTGGTTTGAGGTAAACTAGCTAATTTTAGGTTTGAAAAATCTGGGAACAACCTACACGTTTCTACAGAATACAACTCATCAGGAAGTATTTTCAAAATGTGACTTACATGTTTCAGATGTCATGGAAACCGAGAGGAAGGTAGACAGGAAGATCAAATGTACATACCCCATCATATTTCTAAACCAAAAAGAAAAACATTGATATCTCAGAATATATTTTGACTGTATCAGTTACACTATTGCTATGGTACTGATGTACATCTCTTAATAGATAACGGTTCCATGTGGTGATAAACTCCATCATATGAGCCGCTCTGTACAGTGTTCATGTCTGTGTCACAGTGTTTTTGCAGCTTTGAGATCACAGAATCATAGAATCATTTTAGCTGGAAGAGACCCTTATGATCATCAGGTCCAAACAGATGATTCTCTTTGTGCTATGATGAATTCAATAGTTCATGTTCCATTGAAATTACTGTTATGACTTAGTTTAATGGATGCGGGAGAAATACTCTGCCACGGTGGGCCTCAGACAGAAGCCTCTTCTTGCATGATCCCTTTTTTTTTTAAAAAAAAAGCTGAATGTACATTGGCATTCTCTTTGTAGTGAAGTGCAGAAAAATTCTACCTTGATTTAGAAAAGCATAGATCCTGGATTTGAAAATATATACCCTGGCTTTGAGTTAAGCTTACATTCAATCAACTGCTGGAGTGCACAACACCTTTTTGTCTTTCTGTGCAAGTAGAGGTATGCTTAGTGACAGCTTCTCTAGGTAAGAACAAAACCAGATGAGTGCCATCAGCAATGCTAACCTGAAGGGTCTTGAAGAAATAGACTGGAAAGGCAGATAAAAGAACATGTATTACACTCATGTAACAGCAGTAGAGTAGTTCCTGTGTCTCACTGATGCTTTCATTTGTGTACAACTGATATGCACCTGCTGTAATTCACACCTCACACTGTGGCTCAGGCACTCCCCAGCAAGCCGTTTTATTAAAGAAACTGGCTACTTGTCCATGGACATTAGTGTTGATCTAGTCTAGGAATACCTCAGGAGACAGCAGATATGCAATCCAGCCATACCATGCAACTGTAAGCATTCTACTTACCACTAATAAACTCTTCGCTTGAATGCGAAGTCCTTGACTGCGGATCACAGAGCGATGGATTCTACTATCCTACATGAGGAAGAAGCTGTCCCATGGTACTACAGAGAGAAGACAAGTTTTCAAGAGAAAATAAGTTAGAAACTAATTATAATTTATCTTGCTGATAGTGAGCACAAGAGAAGTAGTGAAAAATAGGCAAGCAATGTACTGGCAGCGTAAGCAGTGTCGTCACACTTACTGCAAGGAATTTTTATTTCAGGGCCAAAGATTTCCAGACTAAACAAACATTGACAGACCTTATGAAGACCTACGTTTTTGCCAAGTCTGAAATTCAGAACAAACTCAATTTTGAGACTGCAGAAACATCATTGGCTTTGTGTTGATATGGAAAGTTTCTTTTTTTTTTTTAGAAAGTTTAATAACAACTACAGGCTTATTCTTAAAGTCTTAAAAGTAATAACAAAACTTTGTGTTGGAAGAGAAAGTGTGAGAATTTTGCAGGTATACTCACAAACCACAGAAAATACAAGGTTTAGACCAAATAAGCAGCATCCCAGCATCAACATCAGGGCAAGGCTGGTGCCATGCCTTTTATGGGAAGGAAGTGACCAGCCAGCAGCTCCAAGAAACAATTTGCATGAGGAGTTGCTCATTTTCATTAGAGCTGGAGAAAAGCACCACATACAAGCATATGTGATCTATTGACTTCTTTAACTTTAAGGAAAACTTAGGCAAAGTTAATAGATTTTTGTAAGCTACTTTCCAGCACAACAAACATCAGGAGATTAATCACAGAAGGAATGAATGAGTTGGTCCAAATGAGGGTTCAGGAGTGACCTGGTACAGGGTAGGCCCTCAGGGAAGAAAGATACAGAGCAAAACAGCACACAACAAAACTTCAGATATTTTAGAGCTATTAATATTTTGTTTAAGCAAGCAGATACATTGTCACGAAGACAAAAAGTGAAGTGATGGATTTTTAAGAAAAATAATTTTCACGGAGTAGCTTTGAAGACTGTCTGAAATGAGGTTCTTTCTCATTTGGTATTTTATTTGTAGGTGTCTGTTCTGTATTTGGCCACAACTGATGCCACTATTGGAGATACTGGTGAGTCCCTTATTGCCAGTGCTATTGCAGCCCTAGAAATGAAAGGCTGGTGATTAACAAAAAGTTACAAGAAACTGTGCTTTGCCTGTTTTTGAGATTCAGCTTTGTCCAGGAATGGAGATAGCCCATTACTTGCCCTCATCAATTCCTCTAACAAGTGCCAGAATGATCCAGGAGTAAGAGACTTGTATTTGCCTACCATTGTACTTGCCATTTCTTGCATTTAGCTTTTTGTTTCTTGAAAAAGTATGTCCTTGAGAGACCTTACACATACTTGGCTACCGGCCTTCTCCAAAACAGTGCAAAATATCATAGTTGCTTTATTGATTTTCCCCCAATTTTTAAGTTCCCATGTATCAGCAGCAGTTTAAGTAGCATTTGGGGCTTGTGTGTGCCAATATGTTCAATATATGGAGCTCTAATTAAAAGGGAATGTTCCCTGAAAATACAAATAACTCGGGCAATTAAAAGAACAAGGTGATTCTATTTACATTTTCCAAAGTCAGCAGCAAACTGTCAAATTACCTCAACTAAAACTGAGGCAGAGGTTGCAGTTCTGGACAGCAAATAGCAAGAGGACTGATTCACTAATGCCTTACAGTGTGGGGCATTACTCTGAGAAAAGCAAAACAAAAGTATCCACACACCCGTGATACTTAGATCAAACAAAAAGGGCATTATGAGGCACAAGACAAAGGTACTAAGACACTTCACATCCTACAGTTGAAAAGAAGCAGCTCCTGTAGCTTGAATCATTGAGAGACAAAGGACATAATTTATGGAAATAGTTATGATTTTTGTTTCTTCTTTTACAGATATATGTTTTATTACATTTGTCTGAAGTAAAACCTTTCCGGGAGAAAAAAAAAAAAAAAGATAAGAAGGCATTTTCTATTAATCTCTCTCTTCCTATAGCTCACAATAACTGTATGTTATGAGCCTAATTCTAAGCTCTGTGAAGAAAAACTTCGGTATGATGCTGAAAAAGCACTAGATACAAATACAAATATTTGAGATAACTACTTGAGTATGTCAAAACCCAGGCCCTAATGATCTAATATCATTAGAAAGATGAAAGAACTAGGAATCCTCTACTTATGTTGAAGAAGCAGTAGTCTATAGGGCTTAATTCCATGCTTCTCCAAAGGTAAATGTGTTAGAAACATACTTGTCATTTTTTTTCCCAAGACTGTGTTTGGCAACAAATGGTTTACAGTACTGTTTATGTAAGTGAACAAACATAATAAAATCACCATACCTCACATAGTAACAAAACTTGGAAACGTTTTTTGCAATTTCTACTTTAAAAAGCTTAAAAGACTTTACAACATAAACATACCATGAAATAGTAGTTGTGTGAGATTTGTTTACTAAACAAAGAATTTATTAATTCATTCACCTTTTGAAAGTTATTTTCATTCCTTTCTCAAACCAGAAAACCCATTCTGACCGAAAATGAACTATTAAAATAGCAACAGTAACACTGAATTTATTCCAGAGCTAGCACTCATGACACCTACACTAATTGCAGTTGTAAGTGCAAAATTTAGGAATTTCAATACTAAAGTACAGAAATGCTAGAACTGAAATGCAAATTATTCTTACAAAGCATTTCAAAGAAAAAAAATGTACATACATATACTAAACTCTGAAAAATCCATTGCAGAGTAAATATTTTCTCTGACTTTGAATAATTAGTAAAAATATCTGCCAGAAAACTGAGGGCATATGCATTTCTAAGCACATAGAAACACAGAACAATGCACTTCATTATAACATAAATCTTTATGTTGGTCCCCACATTATTTGTGTTTCACACAATTGTTTCCACTATTTTAATCTAATATTTTTAATTGAGGTAGAGAAATATGTAAGTGAACTGAAATAAACTTTCTTATAAAATACTTCAGTTATTTTTGGTTAAATGATAATACAAAAATTTGACCTACCATCTGGAAAATTCACGAAGCAGAGAAATGGCTTGCTTTCTGTGGTTTGGTCCTTTGCACTGATTTCCCTGCTGTAGCTTGTACCAGATATTTCCGAGAACTCTTTTTAACTAGCTTGTGCAATTCTTATCTGTAGGAGAAAGATACACAGCTTCATTTTGAGACACCTCCCACTGAACAGAGCAGAACATGCAAATTACTGTGTCAGCCTTAAGTACCCATCAGAGATGACACCTCACAGTTCCAATTAATCAGATATCCTTTACCAATAGCATAGGTTTTCCATTAATCACAAAATATTCTATTTTAGCATGATTATTCTGCAATAAACTTGTTGGCTGGTTATTGGCTTTCTCACATGCCTGGGGAGAAGAAGGGACACTGAGCCAGCAGAGGGTGCTTTGAAACAGATTTTGTTTGAAAACAAGTGGCAGCTTTGCCAAGGCTAGTCAGGCAGCAGCTCCTGGAGAACAGCACTATAAGTCCCAGGAGCACCAGCAACACTTTTTAGTGAAGGAAATTACTTCACTGAAACTAAGCTGATAAAAGAAGGCTGCTCAGACCATTGTTCAAGACTGCTGAGCAGCCTTCCAAGCATCAACACTAAACCTGCACGCACCAGATCAAAGGCCCCAAACTATCCCCTTTTGTGCAGCAGCCAGTCTAAAGTGGCAATTTCAGGACCAAATCAGCCAAATTCCAGGGCACAAATCAGCTCGTACATCTTAGTAGAATAACCCCTAAAGACATTTTGGGAATCAACTGTTCATTCTTTCTTTCTCGAACTAAAAAAATATTTTATACTATGCTCATTCAAACTCTGATTTTCCCCTGGGAGAGTTATGAACACCATTTGTCACTTCCAGTGTTACTGGGATTCTGCTGTCAGCATGCAGCATCTCAACATCAGTATACAAAGATGTAGCAATTATATGCCAGTATGCAAAAATCTTACTGATGTCACACCCATGCTTTCCCTAGTTCTTGATATAGTTTTTCCTTTGAAGTGGTCTGGGGGTTGCACTTCCCTTATGACACAGAAAACGCATAAAAGCAACAATGAAATCTCACAATGCTTTGGTCAAGTGGTCAGGGTCAGCTCAGACCCCTACCTTGAAAATCTCACAAACCATGCCTGCTCAGGTTTGTGCAGTTTCAGCAGAATCAAGGCCTTCCTCATGTGCATTCAGTGGCAGACTCAGCATCTTCTCACTACAACATGTCAGGTTACTCTAGGGAAAGGTTAAACATATTCAGGACAAGCTAACTTCCATTATATGAATACAGAATAAGTTCTTCTGTCATGAAGTCCACTGAAACCTAGATCAGAGAGGCTCACTGTGTTGGTTCATACCTCACAAGAACCCTTCATTCCATAATCTGTTTCCCATCCGCAGGTTACTCCCAGATCAAGATGCAGGAAGGAAACAGACCTCATGGCTAAAGGGGATGATTGCCTGCTGAGCAAAGGCCATTCTGCAGCTTCCATTAGAAGCTACAATCAATGTTGAATGCTTCATAACTTCTGTCTCAGCTTCTAAAAAATTTCCAATTTGATAGGTATGTATAAAAATGTACTTACAGAAATACATCAAAAATTTACTGGAGGAGTTAGATGCATCATACTCCTTTGGCACCCTGTACGCATAGCACTTCAGTAAGGAAGAGCATCATCCATTTTCCAAGCAAAGAGGTCAAGAAGTGATGTACTTGTACTGAAGCAGGGAACAATTAGGCAAGACAGCAGGAAGCATCTTTTAAGAGGAGAGCTAGTGAAGCACTGGAAGAGTTTGCTGAGAACCTAGTGGAGCTGCCAACTAGGTGTTAGACTTTAAAGAAAATTATGGTATTGGTATCAAGGTGCTGTAGCTGGCCTTACAAGTCCCTACTAGCACTAGAAGTCAATGGTCCAGCAACTCAGCTTTCTGCGATTCAATGGCTGGTTTTGGTGCAGTATGGCTGTATGAACTTAACTCAGCTGTGTTGGCAAGTTGTACGCAAGTTAAAGTCACACTAGATGCAGAAAGTGAAAACATAGATAGAATTAAGATACTGAGATCACAAGAGCTGGGAGTTAAAGTGTTCAAGGGAAAAAAAAAGATTATAAGAAAAAAGATAAAATCCTGTGATTAAAAAGCTGAGATAGAAAAAGAGCAATTCAGCAACATCAGTTTTCACCCTGCTCCAAGAAACAGTGCTTAGTCTAGCAGTGTATTAGCCCTGGCTGTCTAATACCTCTATTAAACAGGAAATAATTGCTGTGTGCATTTCTTGCACTCTGCTTGCAGACTGTCATTGCTCATAGTAGAGGACACCTGGACAGAAGTGACCCTGGCAGGGAAAGTTTCACTATCTACATTTGTTGAGGCCAACGTAGGGGAACACTGGTGGAGTTAGCACATGGTTGGATGTCAGGAAAAGCTGTTGTTGGGTGTGTCCATACCCAATGGTAGGTCAAGTGTTTTTTAGCTGGTGGGGATCCACCCTACTGAGGTTGCAGTGCCCTTCCTGTTCCTCTCTGTTATGGTGCCTTACTTGCAGCTGGCATAGCTAGCTTTGTGCAAAATCTGAATCATCCTTCGTGCAAAATCTCAATCATGCTTTATGCAAAAGAGAAATTTAAAAGATTTTTTCAAGGGTTATAATATTCTGAGAGTGATAGACTCCTATTCTCCCAAGGTAAGAGTTGCCCCTGGCCTTCAGCATTTATCATGCAGTCCCATTACCACCCGCATTGTGATAAAGATGAACGGGCTGCTCCCCAAATAGCTCTGCTGATTCCTGTCATTGAGAAGCTGGAGACAGTTATCCCAAGAAGACACTGTTAGGGGGTATATGCCTAATCAGAGTGTATTGGGTTTATGTAGCAAGACTTGGCAGGTTGCAGCAGTGGCTTCACATATTTATGAAGGTGTAAAAGCTTCTGTACAGCAACTATGAGAGAGGAGTGAGAGAATGTGAGCGAAACAACCCTGCAGACACCAAGGTCAGTGAAGAAGGATGGGGAGGGGCCGCTCCAGGCACCAGAGTAGAGATTTCCCTATAGCCTGTGGGGAAGATCATGGTGACACAAGTCGTCCCCTTGCAGCCCATGGAGGACAATGGTGGAGCAGATATCCACCTGCAGCCCATTGAGCACTCCATGCTGGAGCAGGTAGATGTGCCTTGAGAAAGCTGTAGCCCAAAGAGAGCCCCTGTGGGGGCAGGGTCCTGGCAGGAACTGAGGTCATGGAGAGGAGCCCACCACTCAGATTGGAGCAGTCTGTTCCTGAAGGTTGCACCTCATGGAAAGGACTCCCACTGGAGTATTTAATGAAGAACTGTAGCCCATGGGTAGAGTCCACATTGGAGAAGTTTGTGAAGGATTGTCTCCCATGGGAGAGACTTCATGCTGCAGCAGGGGAGGAGAGTGAGGAGGAAGGAGCAGCAGGAACAAAATGTTTTGAACTGCTCACAACCCATGTTCACCATCCACCTGTGTTCCTTGGTGAAAAGAGGTAGAAGGGTTGGGAGTGAAGTTGAGCCTGGGAAGAAGTGAGAGGTGGTGGGAACATGGTTTTAGTTTTGTTTTATTTCTCATTATCCTACTCTGTTATTAATTTGCAATAAATTATATTAATTTCCCCAAGCTGAGTCTCATTTGCCCTTGATGGTAATTGGTAAGGGATCACCCTGTCCTTATTCAACCCATGAGCTTTTCTTAGTATTTCCTTCCCCTGTCCTGTTGAGGGATGGGGAGTGACAAAGCAGTTCAGTGGGCACCTGGCAGCCAGATAAGGTTGACTGACATGGCAGGGTACTACACAACAGTAGGTGAGGACGTGCATGTGCGCAGAAAAGGATTAATAAGAATTCAAGTGTCACAAAGCCATCAATATTTTCATCATAATCATCTTTCTCCTTCATCCCACCATGGCAGAGATATTAAGTCTCTTACCAGATCTAGGCCCCTCAGTTCAAGGACAGGGAACTGCTGGAGAGAGTCCAGTGCAGGGCAACAAAGATGATTAAGGGAGTGGAGCATCTCCCTTATGAAGAAAGGCTGAGGGAGCTGGGTCTCTTTAGTTTGGAGAAGAGGAGACTAAGGAGGGACCTTATTAATGTTTACCAGTATATAAAGGGTGAGTGTCACAAGGATGGAGCCAGGCTCTTCTTGGTGACAACCAACAGTAGGACAAGGGGTAATGGGTTTAAACTGGAACAAAAGAGGTTCCACTTAAATTTGAGAAGAAACTTCTTCTCAGTGAGGGTGACAGAGCACTGGAACAGGCTACCCAGGGAGGTTGTGGAGTCTCCTTCTCTGGAGACATTCAAAACCCGCCTGGACATGTTCCTGTGCGACCTCACCTAGGCGTTCCTGCTCTGGCAGGGGGATTGGACTAGATGATCTTCTGAGGTCCCTTCCAATCCCAAACATACTGTGATACTGTGATCTTCAGCTCCACTGAATTTTCTGGCTAGAGTACTAAAGTTCAGAGGATGTAAAATGGAGGTGAGAGTATCTTGAATGAAGCAATTGGCTAAAGTAACAAGAATTATATCTGTCCTTGCTAATGTGGCTGGCATGTATTTAGTTTTGGGTTGCATATTTATATGTTACTTGAGAAGTTATTTGGTCACTGGCAGCTTATAGAAGATCCTAACAATGCTCTTATGTTTGTCAGGACAAGGACAATATCAAACAAAAATCTTAACATCATCACCAAAGCCTTTGCATCTTAAAACCAGATTCCCTTCCTAAAGCAGTTTTGAATTTCTCTGCTCTGTGCTTTGTCCCAGAAGGAAAGCAGGTGCTCCAGCATCCCACAGAGGCTGGACGCAGCCAGACAGAACAAAAATAACAGCAGCTGTTCTGTATGTCACCAAGTCGCCAGCAACATCCCTGTGGAGATACCACAAAGCCCACCAGAGAGAGGATCAGAGCAGTACATCTGTTGCTCCTATGGAAATAAAAATACTCCACGAGTCTCCAGGTGGTCCTGTCCTTGGATACCAGAATGACTTACACTACAGGGGTGAGAGTGAGTCTGAGCAGGCAAGTGTCTTCGGGCAAGAAACCTATCCAAAGTTTATCCATGAAAGAAAAGCTGAATAAACCAACCATCCTGTGTCCGAATAATTTCAGGGCACAGTCAAATTGTGCCTGAGTGAAATTTTCCAGATCTTAAATCAAAGACCATTGGATCCAAGAGGTCATTGCTTGGTGTAACAGCATAGACTA
The DNA here is from genome assembly GCF_036013475.1 of Columba livia. Classification (NCBI taxonomy): domain Eukaryota; kingdom Metazoa; phylum Chordata; class Aves; order Columbiformes; family Columbidae; genus Columba; species Columba livia. The sequence goes on from NC_088602.1 coordinate 68,073,074, forward strand.
ATTCCCGAAATTCCAGACTCCTACAACCAAGTATTGCTTTGGAGTACTTGGGAAGCTTCTTGCCTCCTTCTGTGCAGTACCCCCTTTATTTCCCATTACTGTGGAAACAGAAGATTATTCAGCACATTACTGTTGTTCCTATTTGACCTCTTCCCTGAGAATAAGAAATCATTTCTACACAATATCTTAGGAAATCTATAATTACACGCTACTCTGGAAATAATAATTCAGATGCAAAAGACAAAGTTCTTATAATTTACAGAACTAAACTGAATTGAGATTCTCTGGAAAGTCATTGAAGATAATCTGTAAGATGTTGACAAAGGATATCATTTATAATTACTTCTTGCTAAATAGCCCTGCTTGTTCCTTAATGTATATGAATTGCCGGAAGTTAATGTCTTACTGATAAAAGAAGGTCATGACATACTGATAGCACGCAAGAGCAGAGCTTTAGTTGTAAAAATTATTTATATTTTTGACAATACATGCTTTAAGAAAATTTCTTATTTTTTCTATAGGTTATAGACTGAGTTTTTAGAACATTTTTTATTATAATTATCTCATTGTATTTATTATCAGATCTGGCTGCAACTTGGAGTTTGCATTCCCTGAAAGTTTAGAATATTTTGGAACAAAAAGCAAGGCTTCTCATGAAAACTAGAATTTCTGAGCTTTGCCTATAAGAGGGAAATGTCACCCACCTTATTTTATCTAGAATAAAAAAGTCAACAGTTTTATTCATTTTCCTATAGTTGAAGCAACCAGATGTCCAGACCTCAAGGACACTTCAGGTAGAGTTCAGAAATCCTTAGAGCACCTCATCCTCAGACCTTAAAGCACCTGTCAAAGCATAGAGGGCTATGAGCATGAAAACCTTCTCTTGTCCTGGCTTCCAGCAACTTTTATAATTATATGGAAACTAGGACAGATTATGTCAACAATTGGGATGTTAATTGTAGAACTGTATGTACCCAGTTTGGCCAGCCAGCTGCAAGATATTTTGAGAATATAGACAGTTACCTATCTCTGTAACCTGTAGAGATACCAAATGGCATGCAGAGTTCCTTTCAGCACTTATAACCTGCTGTTTCAGGCTTGTTTCCTTCACAATGAAAATATAAATTCAACACAATGTTTTTTCAGCTCCCTCACTAACCAAAACTCCTCTGTTTATGGAAAACCTTTTTGCAGGTTTCCACATTATTTCCTGGCAAGGCTTCTTGGAATATGAGCTCTTCCAGGAACGAAGCTTATTTTCACATCAATCTACAGTGATGTCCTCATCCACGGTCATCATGCCTATTCCCCCTCCATAACACAGTCTCAGTGTATTAATTGCTCAACTTTCTATCGTCCCCAGGTCAAACTCCTTATTTCTGTAGGTTTCTATGTGGAAAACAACCTGTGTGTACTGTTGCAAACCCAGGAAGGTCTTCACTAGGGCTACTTCACGAGGTTTTCGTGTGCAACAATTTGGCCTGCCAAGTGCCAATAAGAAACAAGAGTTGCTGGGAAGACACAGGAGAAGCCCTACTCCATCTGCTTTCCCAGTAGGATGTCAGTGGTATAATACAGGCAACCCACTACTACACAGGAATTTGGTGATGAATGATGGAGTTACTTCACATTAGGCAAATATTTTTTAAAGCCATTTATTATTTGGATTTTGGGTCCATGGATGACTTCTGTGAGGCAGATCTCTGAGGCAGCAGGGCACAAGCTCCACCAGAGACCCTGTGAGGAGGTAAACCCACAGCTAATCAATGCCTACATTATAAATACGAGTCATCAGCATAGATTCAGCCACAAATGGAGGTCAGTTCACATCTGTGTTTTTATCCAAAAGTGTTCAATTAGAAATGTCTCTGTTCCATCTGATTTCCACAGCCAGCAGCAGAGCTTGCACAGTGTCCTAGCAGCTTCTGAGGACCTCAGTGCCTTCAAGAACTGCAGGTTTCAGGCACTCCTGCCTAATTGCTCTCAGACTCTGTGACTACAGGCCAAACTGCTCCTAAACTACTGCTTTACAACTGAAAACCTGCAGAAGCAAGTGTGTCTGAGACCTCGCACATTAGCAGCGAAGAACGTGCTCTGCATTGTACAACACAAGCAGGTACATCTCCGTCCTCCTCTCACCACATTACAGCCTCAAACACTGGAGCCCAACAGCCATACTAACCAGCTGTGGCTCCAAGACACACCAGTCTGGAAACAAAATGTCAGAAAGTTCCTATACCCTGTGAAACTAATGGAAATGCAAAGGCCACTCTGTCAGTCAGTTCTGTAGCAGAATGATTGCTTTTGGGCAGTGGATACATTTTCGTGGAAAATCCCATGAGATCAGGGGGCCTCAAGCTTTATTTGGTTTGTTATTGTTAGCCACTGATCTACACAAACCACTGTTCTTGGAGAAATAATCTTACCAACACATCGAAAGAGATCAGCTTTCCGTCCCAGCTACCTGGGAAAGCCATCTTGGGCTCATTTTGTATTTTCTCTGAAAACAGTGTGATGTTCAGCAGACGCCAAGAGGGCAAACAGATTGTGAGGAGTTAGTTATTAGAAAAAGAATAGAGAACAAAACAGGAAATGTGATTATACTGATGCAACATATCCTTATCTTGAGCACTGGATGCAACTGTGGTCATCAGTGAAAAAAGGATATAATAGCATGAAAAAAGTTACTAAAAAAAACAGTAGGGATATCAGACTTACAGAGGGCTTTTGCTACAAGGATAAATCAAATTGACTGGCACTCTGCAACTGAGAAAAGGGAGGAATTTCAGCACTAGGAAAAAGTCACACAGTTAAAGATTTTTCAGTACCTCGCATGATAAAAGAAATAAGGAAATGATTAGTCATATGGTTAAAGCAGAGAAGAGTTTCTTTCACATAAATAAAACCAGAAGCTAACTGCCACATGAAGTTGCCAAAAGTAAATGCACAGTTTGGATTAAAAGGCATGATTCAAATTTAAGAAAGAGAAATACATTGATCACCATACGATGCTGTTGGAAAAGCTACTTTAATCCGAGGATGTCCCTCCCATGTGATTGATGCTGGCAGGGTTCATCATGCTCTCCTTTGTTTTTGATGATTTGTGCTTTCACTTAGCAACAGGATAAAGACCTGGGGATAGGGAGTGGAAGAGGTTGTGCAAATTGATATGATAGTTCTGATTTTCTTACATTAATAAGGAAACAGAAGAAACACAAAAGTGGAGGTAACTCTTACTTGAGTTAAAATTCTTTTTTTTTTGTCAGTTATTTAATTTCATCTGACAAATACCGTGATTAATAACTCTGCTAAGAGAGAAAACAAAAATTTTCCTTCCCTGAAACCAGGAATTCCTGCAGAGCCTGGAGATCTGTTCTCATAAGGTCTCAGGTTGTGCTGTTTGAAAAGGCACATTCCTTTCCTCCCATTGGTTCTTACTTTGGAGCAGAAAAATCTGCTGAAAAAAAGAAGCTCACAGAAACAAAGTCACGTTCTTCGTGTCTCAGAAACAGACATATGCAGATACATGGAAAAATGCTACTCCAGAGAGGACCCAATGAAACTGATGGATTTTGAGCATTGAAAATAAATATAAGGTGGCAAAGAAACCTTTTATGCCAAGAGATCATTTCCTGTTCCAAATCCCAGCATTTTTTTTTGGTTTTTTTTTTTTGTTTGTTTGTTTGTTTGTTTTTTTAACTGATGAGTCAGCTCCATGTGTGTGCAATGGGAAATGAAACCTATCTGGTGTTCAAATTGCCATTGAAATATTAAGTGAACATTGTTCCACAGAGGTAACATCTAGACTGTAGACATATTACACAGCTTTACAGGGTCAGCATGTCAACTCCAGTTACAATTTGCATTGAAGTGGGGAATGTGGGAAAAAGCATGCATACAAAACCAGCTGCTTTGGGCACTTCTAGGGCCCAACTACACCTTAGTGTCAAAGATAAACCATATTCCACCTCCTTTATTTTTACAAAATAGCAGTTGAAACAAATAGGCCTAAAAGAAGGAAAATCCAAGGATGCTTAGTTTTATTACCTAATGTGTACACATTGGTACCTATCACACAGAATCATCAGGTTACATAAATATTCCTAATGCAAAAGCAAAATTAAGTAATAAAAATTATAAAAAAATATTAAAAATGGATATGAGTTCAGTGAACATCTGTCCTCCAAAGACTGACAAATCATGGCAAGTAAGCCCTCATGTACTATTATTTCACAGAGTCAGCATGCACCATGTACTGGACTCCAAAGCAAGTGCCAGCCACCCCACATTGTTCGTTCAGATAATTGCACGTGATTGAATGCTACAGACCATGCCTGGATTACTGATGAGCTCAGTAATGATCTTGAGGCTCTTTTGTCTTAAACGAATAGTCTGATATCCTCAGGTGACATTACATAGGTGCACACTATGTAACACACTAATCATAGGCCAGGCCACTGAGCCAAGGATGCTTCCTGGCCAACTCAACATCACCTCAGCAACCTTAGTGAAGACATGGCCACATTGCTGGGAGTGTGATAGGACGGGTGGGTGACATGGAGGTGATTGGGTCAGAAACTGCACATCCAGACAGTAATAAGATTTGCTATTTTATTACTTTACAGAAGTTGCAGACTAGCAGGAAACTTCTCTCCTGGCATTCATTTCTGTCACCCAGGAAAAGGGTTATCTTGGTGTATTGTTGGTGTATGTTTGCTGGAAGGACCATTCAGCCAGCCAGCCACAGTCCAGGAGGTTCCTCCAGTGCATTGATGATAACTTCCTCATGCAGATGGTGGAGGAGCCGACTAGGAGAGGTGCACTGCTGGATCTCATCCTCACTAACAAGGAGGGTCTGGTCAAAGCAGTAAAGGTTGAGGGCTGCCTGGGTTGCAGTGACCACGAGATGATGGAGTTCAGCATCTTGTGTGGCAGGAACAGAAGAGCAAGTAGAATTGCAACCCTGGACTTTAGCAGGGCTAACTTTGGCCTTTTCAAGCAATTGCTGGGGGAAATCCCATGGGCAAGACTGCTTGAAGGAAAAGGGGCCCAAGATAGCTGGATTGCATTCAGAGATTGCTTCTTCCACGCTCAGGATCAGAGCATCCCCACACGTAAGAAGTCAAGGAAGGGAGCCAGTTGGCCTGCGTGGTTGAATAGGGATCTGTTGGGTATGCTCAAGCAGAAGAGGAGAGTTTACAGGTCATGGAAGCAGGGGCTGGCCACTTGGGAAGAATATAAGGCTGCTGTTGGAGGATGTAGGAAGGCAGCTAGGATAGCCAAGGCCTCCTTAGAATTAGAGCTGACGAGAGGGGTCAAGGACAGTAAAAAGAACTTTTTCAAATACATAGCAGATAAAACTAATACCAGAGGCAATGTAGGCCCACTGATGAATGGGGTGCGTGCCCTGGTGACAGAAGATACAGAGAAGGCAGAATTACTGAATGCCTTCTTTGTCTCTGTCTACTCTGACGGAGGCTGTCCTGGGGAGCCCTGTACCCCTGAGACCCCGTATGAAGCCAGGTCAATGGAGGAGTTTGCTTTAGTCGATGAGGACTGGGTTAGGGAGCAATTAAATAGTCTGGACATCCATAAATCCATGGGTCCAGATGGGATGCATCCGCGGGTGCTGAGGGAGCTGGCTGAAGTCATTGCTGGACCGCTCTCCAACATCTTTGCCAAGTCTTGGGAAACGGGGGAGGTGCCCGAGGATTGGAGGAAAGCAAATGTAACTCCAGTCTTCAAAAAGGACAAGAAGGAGGACCCGGGTAATTATAGACCGGTCAGCCTCACCTCTGTCCCTGGGGAAGTAATGGAACAGCTTATCCTTGGTGCCATCTCAAGGCATATCAAGGATAAGAGGGATATTAGGGGCAGTCAGTATGGCTTTACCAAGGGTAAGTCATGCTTGACCAACCTCATAGCCTTTTATGAGAATGCAACAAGGTGGATGGATGATGGCAGAGCGGTGGATGTGGTCTACCTTGACTTCAGTAAAGCCTTTGACACAGTCTCTCACAGCATCCTCACAGCTAAGTTGAGGAGGTGTGGTCTAGACAATAGAGTAGTGAGGTGGGTTGCAAACTGGCTTAAGGAGAGAAGCCAGAGAGTGGTAGTCAATGGTGAGGAGTCTAGTTGGAGGCCAGTATCTAGTGGAGTGCCTCAGGGGTCAGTACTGAGGCCAATATTATTCAATATATTCATTAACGATTTGGACAAGGGAATAGAGTGTACTGTCAGCAAGTTTGCTGATGACACTAAGCTGGGAGGAGTGGCTGACACACCAGAAGGCTGTGCTGCAATCCAGCAGGACCTGGACAGGCTGGAGAGTTGGGCGGGGAATAACCCAATGAAATTTAACAAGGGAAAGTGTAGAGTCCTGCATCTGGGCAGGAACAACCCCAGGTTCCAGTATAGGTTGGGAAATTACATATTAGAGAGCAGTGTAGGGGAAAGGGACCTGGGGGTCCTGGTGGACAACAAGATGACCATGAGCCAGCACTGTGCCCTTGTGGCCAGGAAGGCCAATGGCATCCTGGGGTGTATTAGAAGGGGGGTGGTTAGTAGATCAAGAGAGGTTCTCCTTCCCCTCTACTCTGCCCTGGTGAGACCACATCTGGAATATTGTGTCCAGTTCTGGGCCCCTCAGTTCAAGAAGGACAGGGAACTGCTGGAGAGGGTCCAGCGTAGGGCAACAAAGATGATTAAGGGAGTGGAGCACCTCCCTTATGAAGAAAGGCTGAGGGAGCTGGGTCTCTTTAGTTTGGAGAAGAGGAGACTAAGGGGGGACCTGTCCTGGTTTTGCTAAAAACAAGTTTCTCTTTCAGTGAATTTTTCCTGTCAGCTAAAGCTTTCATATTAACTGCATTTTCCTGGAGCACCAGACACATGTTTTGGTAAACCTAGCAATGGAATGCAAACTTATTGATAAGCACAGATGGACATCTCGCGAGAGGGGCGACGAGAAACAAGAGACCAAGAAACTGACCAACTGTGTATAACATCCCATTCACGTGAATACTTCATATAAAGTGGGAGATCACGAGGATCTCGTCCCTTTTTGTCCCTTTGCCCTTTTCCCTTCTGCTTATGGCCGACATTAGAAGAGGACCTTGCTAGTCGTCCCTGCGAACTGAGGCCTAGTGAGAGACTGAATCCAGCTCCAATTGGCTGCAGAGTCTAATCCAGGACTTTGGTTGCCGGCTCTGCAGTTGCTGAGACTTTCAAGATTGGTTTTGTATATTTTGTATTATTTTCTCTATTCCTATTAGTAGTATTAGTAAAACATCTTTAATTTTTTCCAACTCTCTTCACTCTGCCCTTCTTTTCCTCCCAATCGCCTCTCCTTAGTGGAAAGGGGGAAGAGGGAGGGGGAAGTGGGGGGGGCGGGGGAAGAGGGGGTTAACAATACATCTGCCAGGGTTTTATTGTCACCCCGCAATCTTAACCCTTTACAGGACCTTATTAATGTTTATAAATATATAAAGGGTGAGTGCCATGAGGATGGAGCCAGGCTCTTCTCAGTGGCAAACAATGATAGGACAAGGGGTAATGGGTTCAAACTGGAACAAAAGAGGTTCCACTTAAATTTGAGAAGAAACTTCTTCTCAGTGAGGGTGCCAGAGCACTGGAACAGGCTGCCCAGGGAGGTTGTGGAGTCTCCTTCTCTGGAGACATTCAAAACCCCCCTGGACATGTTCCTGTGCGACCTCACCTAGGCGTTCCTGCTCTGGCAGGGGGATTGGACTAGGTGATCTTTTGAGGTCCCTTCCAATCCCAAACATACTGTGATACTGTGATACTGTGATTATGAAATGGCCCAAAGGCCATTCAAGCTCAGACACCAGAGACATATCCACAAATTGTCTACCATTCAGGCTCCAGCTGCCATGTATTTCTAGCTAATTGTTGCCTGAATTGGGACTTAGAAAAGAGGACTGACTTATGCCTCAGGCAAAAACCCCATACATCTGATGTCCAGCGCTGCCTGAACTCATTCAAGGTCTCTTCTACACTTAAAATAGGCACTCTGCACACTCAGAACCCCATTCTCTGGAGAGGACAAGTATTTCTCTCTAATGTAAAATTGTTTACAACTCAGACTGAGAATACTCCACATTGCCCAGAAAAGGCTTTCAGTCAGAACACTTACACAGAAATCAGAAGACCCAACTTCTAAGGTCTCTAGAGGCTTCTACATCACAGGAAGAACCTTCCACCCTGCCCACTGAAAGTCAGATGCTACATGTTAGGGTTTATAAGTCATGGAGAAGACAGAGAACAGCCAAGAGTGAATCTGAGTCTAGACATGTGGCGAATGGACATTAATAAGATTTTTTTATTCTGAGGCTCTGACTCCTTTTAAGGTTGGGCTCCTTCACATTTTCTTTTTGACAGGTGAAACTGCACTACTCCAGGAGGAGTTGCAGGAGCACATTCTCCTTCAGAGCCAGAGAAGTCACCAGTTTCCTGTTGACTGGTCCAACCACAAGCCTAGTATGAGAATAAAGAACCGAGCAGGGGTGCACCATGTATTCAGATTTTGTGTATCATCAGAGCTGTTTCTACCCCGTTAACATCTATTCTCAGAAGACAACCAGCTGACATCATGACTGGGGGTGGAAGTAAGCATTTCCTATTAGTTCTCTCTACTGTCAACAGCAAGGGTCAAGAGTAGCCAATTTAGAGCTCCCTTCTGAAGGTCTTTGAGGTCCTCACCTTCTGCCAGTAACCATTTTTTCTGCTTTGGGAAGTGTGTGTGTCTAAATTTGGGCAAAGACATTGCCCATAGGCACTGACATTTCTAGCTCTGCAGCATATCACAGAAGTGATACTGCATTCGTGCAAATTAATTTATCCTAATTTTCTCTGATGACCAGAAGTTTTCTGAATGGGAGTGCTTGTGTGGAGAACTCTTTCCACAGACTTTCCTCTTGCTGCTGTCTCAAAGCTTGGTGATACTCTAAAGTCAGTATAAAGTTTCTGTCAGGTTGGTTTTCTGCCCCAGCAAAACCTCAGGTGTCAGATCTGACCTTTGCTTAGCCACAAAGTTTGAATTTTAACAGCTCATCAGAAATGGCAGTCTGTCATACAAAATAAAAACAGAAGATGGGTTTAATCTCTCTCCACATCACGAGCCACTCTTTTTCTATGAATTCATATGCTAAAGGATGGAAAGACACAGTTTAGAAGCAGTCATAAGTAGAACAGCAACTCTGTGGCTGATAAGCCAATGAAGGAAACATATCTGTAAAGCAATTGCTACGTTATATGCTCTTCGGAAAATAGCTGGGAGATACTAAAGTCCTTGAATTATTATTCTTATTTAAAATAAGAGTAGTTTGGAGTAGTTTATTGTGAAGTTTCAGAAAATACTGAATCACACTACAAGAGTGTGTCAGATGAGAAAATCTAAATCAAAGAAAAATTCTCTGTAAACGCTTTAAATCTAGATGGAAACTACATACACTTCGCAAAAGAAATAGAAAAATAACAAGATTGTGGCATGTTTTCCAGTATATTGTTCACAGCAGAAGATTAGCATATCAACCCAGTATAGCAGCACACACCTCAACTACATTTTCAAGAAACAGCATGAGGAAAGTAGGGACACCTCGCTGGTCTGCAGATTTCAGAAGAAACTTTTAAATGCACTAACAGGTATTTCAACAAGTGTTAGCATAACCTTTTCCATCCAGCATGAAGAGTAATGAGATTATCCACAAAAAAACCCCCTCAGACTGTACACTTCAGTAGGCATATCTTTCAGTTATGTTTCCTTTCAGTCAATCAATCAGCTTCCCCCCGTAACCATTTTTTCCATCAACTTCACCTTTGTCTCCTTAAGGGAAATTCCATTTGCCAGTAAATATTTCCTATGTTCCAGCTAAAGTAGAATTGAGTAATTCTGATTATCTTTTTATTTTTTTTTCTTTGTTTTTGTTGTTGTTGCTCTTTTGAGCTGGAGAATAGAAAACCTAGAATGCAAATCATACCGCGAAATAACATCTGCATTTCATTGCTATGGACAATTCCATCTACCATCATAGCTAAAAAGATGGAATTTAAGGAGGTCATAAGTAGTATTTGTCATAACTATTTAGAGACTCATATTTACTCCAGGAGAAGTACTTACAGGTACTATTTTTTTTTTCCCTTTCATTCTTTATATAAGCCAGAGTCAACTGAACTCACTGTAGGTCGATTGTACCCATTTGTACTCCATTACTACCTTCTATTTTTTCTGTTTTGGTCAGTGAAGTCAATCAGTGTCTGGAAAGAAGCAGCTAACTTCTTATGACTGAAATTCTGGGTAAATTAATGAGAAGGAAGGCCCACCCAGAAGTTTCAGTCAAAATGTAATATCTAATAGGAAGCAGTAAAAGTATCACTTGCATCAAGACAAAATAAATATTTATGTTCCAAAGACTATGACAGTAGAACAGTGATGATAAAAGAAGTAGAATCTCCTCTAGCAAAATATTTCCTGGTGGTTTTCACCAAAAGGGTCCCTTCAGATGGTCCATTAAATCTTTAAAAGATAAAGAATAAATTTACTGTGACAAACAATGGAAATACCAGATCCTGAACCAACAAACAGATATTTGGGGTTACTGAAATCAGGGCAAAATCACAGAAGGATAAAAAGCAACTATAGAGCCTGTTGAGGCAATGTAATGGACAATGATGACAAACTTTGTTTACATGGACAAACAGGCAATGATAGACAAAAGAAGCAGACAATTATAAACTTTGAAGAGTCTGCAAATCAGATGAGATGATTCCTTTCAAGAGCTGCCATTTATTGAACTAAACCATTAATAAATGACATTTTTAAAAAAATAGAATATATGAAAGAATGCTTGCCAACAGCATGGGTAGCAAACTTTGATGGAATAGCTCCATCCTTGTATTGCTTTTATAGTTTAAGTCCTAGAGACATGACAACAGCTGTGCTGGTTCAGACCATCCAGCTTAGTATTTCTTCCGTAGTAACGACTATTAGGAAAAATTAAGATCATATCCAGCATACACCATAACTCCATCTCAATGCTCTCCTAGCCTTCAATTTCTCTCAACACCAGGAATTTCGAAGCCTCTTATCTTTTATCTGTTTATTCACCTCTTATTGGATTTCTCTTCCAGGTCTGATCTCCCCAGAAACCCATGTCGGTTTCCTACTTCTGTAGTGTCCTCTGGCAAGGAATTGCACAGTGTTGCTATCTTTTCCCTGAAGATCCACCACCTTTTTCTCTTTAAGATGCTGGATGGCCAGCACTGAAATTGTGCTGAAGCTTGATAAAGGAATTGATAAAAACATGAGAAAATTTGTGTTGATTGCAGAAAATACCGCTTATCAGAAGCTGGTATCTCAGGCCATGCCACTTACTGTAGGATACAACCTTTTTCGTTCAATCCCTTGACCAAGGCAACTGAAAGTCCATCAGATGCAATGCATAGCAAAAACCCCTTAAAATCCAAACATATGGTCAGAAAAGAGAGACATTTTCTTAGTGTGTTCCTGGCATTGTACCACAGTCTGCAGAGGGAACTCCAAGGACTGTACCATAGTACTAGAAACAGTATAGCCACAGGAACACAGACCATGTCACAGATGCTGTGCTTTAGGACAGTGCTTCTCATACCATCCTAATCATGCACCCTTTCCTTCCCTGCCTCTCCTGTGCCAAAAAAATAAAAATAAATATTGTGTTCCTGGATGGCAGATAGTTCAAAAACCAGATCTGCCTGAGAAATAACTGGCAGAGTGGAACAACAAAAGCAGGTTTTTTCCAGCAGGTGTGGTTCTTGAGCAGGTTTCACAGACAGGCAGCTGCGTTGGCACCACAGAAAGGGCGGCCTTGAATTGGGTATAAGCAGACAGAAGGAGCAGGACAGAGAATAAGCACCTGTCAGATTATGCCACAAGAATAACAAAAAAGTGTCACCACTCTCCTGATATCCAGCTGCACTGGGTGGCTTCACCAGAACAGTGCCTGCAGATACTACTCTGGTAACTTCATGTTGCATTAGTGTTTTCTAACCAAGAGCCAACAAAGAATGTTGTTTCCTTCAAGAGAAAATACCACTCTTTTAATGCCTCCCAGGGTCTGAAGTCACCTTAATAAGGAAAGACAGCTCTATTGTTTTTCTGGGGGAGGATGTGGTTAATTGTGTTATGCAATAACAACAGACCAACTCAGCATTATTATACCTGAATGGAAATAAGCCCCCAACAGACTTTGCAGGAAGCACAAAACCCACTTTTTCACTCTCAAGAGAGAAAGTCAACAGCCTGCCCAAGTCTAAATATTTGATGAGTAAGCATGATAAAAGCATCACACTGTACATACACAACTTCATTTGACACCTATTGCTACAGGCAGTGGCAAAATGCCTTGAAATACTGGAGTAATGCAGGCCAAACAAGCTACACAAAAGCCAGCAGGTTTCATGTGGGTTTTTGTTTGTTTCTACAGAGGGAAAAGCAAAAGACTAAAGAAACTTTGGGGATTGGGCACCAGAATGTTATCCTGATCCTGGGGTTTCAGTGGAGCTCAGATTTCACATCTTGAGTGCTGGGGATAAAATCCATGTAGTCTGAATTAGCCATGGCCCGGCAGCTGCAGATGTGCACAGCTGCCTGCTGACATTTGTAGGCAAACAGGTAGACAGGGCACCAAAGCACACTGAGAGCTCAGAGCACCCCAAGATCTGCAGGGGTGCTTATCTGACAATGTCTCTCACTTTTGTTCAACCACCACTGTGTTCTGAAACTTGCAAGAATAAAACACTCTGGGTAGCCTTAGCTAACATCTGGTGGAAACAAAACCCACAAGATGTCTGTTCAACCAGAGCTGCAGCTTGGTGAGGCCAGCTCAAGCAAGAGCAGACTTCATGTGGGAGCATCTCTGGTCTACAGAAAAGGCTCTTTTTAGGGGGCTGCCTGCTCTTGGCTGTATTCCTTGGCCTTGAACAAATGCATGAGAAAGCGCTAAGGATGGCAGGCTCAGAATCAGGCCTGAGACATTGAATGAGCAGCCTACAGGATGGTGACACTGCAGAAGTGACACAGCCATGGCACAGGAGTCAAGCTGGTTTGAGCTGGCAGCAATGAGAGATGCAGCTGGAGCTGGCATCCTTGGGAGACTGTCCACGCAGGTGCCTTTTCCTTTGATGACAGAGCATCCTGCCAGAAGCTGGAGCGCACTGAAGCTGGGCAGCAAGGGGAGAAGGTAGCAGCCGCCTACCCAGCTGCCTGAGTGACTGGAGAGTCAACCCAGCTGTTAGGACATCAGTTAGGTTTTTAGCAGCTCCTTTCACTGCTGTTGAAGACAAAATTCCTGGCTCAGTCAGCTGCTGGCCTGACTCTGCAGAATATTTCTCTTGCTCTTCTTCAGTATTTGTTATTCCTCTTTTTTTTCCCAGCGGTTCTCATAAAGTAACCTGGGTCCTTTGGCTGTGAGACAGCTCTTGGCCTGAGGAATAAGTCAGCTAGAGCTATTGCAGCTGGCACATCTCACTCCAGCCTTTACAAGCCCCTACCCAGAGAAACATGTCAACTTGCAGCATCTGTAACCAAACTTCATCACATGTCAAAAGCATCATTTTCCTACTCAAGGCATTTAGGATCCCCTGCAAGTGGGTACATCCTGCACTCTGTTATGAAACACATGTGCAGGTTTTCAGTGTAGGTCAAAAATAACCGCTTCCACTGCTGAATCCCTACACAGCCTGTAAAATCTTTGCTCCCTTCCCCCTCAAAGTGCTCTGCTTGAAAACACTTTGCTGAGGACAAGCCAGGAGCTTTTAGGGGAGGAAAAAACCTGCTCAGCATCTGAGGCAAGGGGATTTCCACAGCACTAGGTCTTCTGAGAGGAACATGGTGATCCAGGAGGTGGCCCCGCTCAGGAAATCAAAAGAAGATGACCAGACTGATTGGAGTTATCTTTGAAGAGAAAAGCCGAGAGCAGTGAAATATACCCACAGTAAGTACATGTGTGACTAGAGAGAGGTACATACAAAGATAAAACAGCACTCTGCTGCTTCACATGTCCCACAAGTAGCTCAAAATGCTACATGTGATCATAATCAGTAATTCTGTAGGGTGCTGCTGGCTTTATTCCTCCTCACTTCCGTCCTTCTTCTCCCCCAAACCAGGCCACAAAGACTGCCAGGTCAAGGTCAAGTTGGCTAAACACTTTTAAAATATTACAAGGATTTTTATTCCAATTAGCCTCTCACTCAGTTGAGATGGTGTTTAGCTGCCAAATAAAAAGTCATACAGTTATTTTTAAAAACAGCATGTTTTCTTTTGAAAAACATGTACTTTGATTTAACCCCCATTATGACATGGCCAAGAATTCTCATTTTATTTCCTGTGAGAGAGCATCTCGTATTATCCACCAGGACCCCACTCTATATGGTAATAGCCACTACCCTATATTAATAACATCCTTGAGAGAAATATATGTAGTGATTCCCTTCTCCAGCCAGGACCTGTTGTTACTCACAAGTGCAGGCATATGAGCAAGGTGTTTTGGTTTTTTTTATGAGAAGCAGCTGTGTGTCTATGAGGTGAACAAGAGGAAGCTGTTTCTGGTGGATGTCGAGGAAGAAAGACTGAAGAAGAAGAGAAAAAAGTTAACGGCCTGACTCCCAGATTCCTGAAGCCCCACTGAACCCACTGAGCCCCTCTCTTCCATAATAGCCAGCCTCCTCCAGGATATACCAGTGACTGCTTGCAGCTTCCACACAGCCGGAGCAGAAAATTTCAGCATTGGCATCACTGTACACTTGAGACCCACATGAAGCATGCCTGGGGCTGCTCTTAGACCCTTCAGTCATTAGATGACCTTTGTGTATCCTAATGCATATACTGCTAATAACACTTTAAGAATTTCCATCTGAGCACTCACTACAAAATCCAACTGCTGTTGAGAGCTCCTTGAATTGATGATAGCATCACCAATCACTGCCACAGCCATCCTGTGCTAATTGCTTTAATTACTTTCTGCAAAGCCTCATCTTCACCATTAGTTCTGGAACTCAGAATCTACATTTTGCCTGAACTGTGATGGATCTTTTGATATGGTTGCCTATTTTGTTGTTGTTGTTGTTATTATTAGTATTATTATTATTACTATTATTATACAGACTTTAATCCAGGTATGAAATTTTGCTCCACAAAGACTTTGGCAAAGGTTCTAGAAAGGCTTAGAAACCACCCAATCACTTCAATTTTGCAAACTCTCTTCAACTTACATGCCATATGGCTGTAGTTTAAGGAAAAAAAAAAAAAAAAAAAAGAAGAAGAAAAAAAAAGCTACATACCAGCGAGGAAAAGAGAGTTTGCAAGGTCCCTTGGGGCCTGGGCACACCCTCCAAGGCAAGGATCACTTCAGGTAGCAGAGACTGTGAAACTGGACTCTCAAATTGTCAGAGCCAGGAAGAACTGGCCAGTGCTTCCTGCTCCCAGGAACGTTATGACATTCAGTTTTGGATGGTCTTCATGATGCACCTGACAGCTCCCCTCTGATGGCAGCCCTGAGGCAATTCTTCATCAAGGACTCCAGAACTACTGCATCTCATCTGCTGTCCATCTGCAGACTGAGGTCCCACAAACACTTCAGAATACCAGACTCCAAGATTTTCTCACCATGTGACCGATGGATCCATTTGTTTCCAGCTCAGTGAGCTAGATAGTTAAATTAGGCACAAATTCTCCATACTTTACCATGTCAAGTGAGATGTGGGAATCTCAATTGCCTGGGGAGCACACGGTTGGTAACAGCCTTCCAGCCGTCATGCACAGAATGCAAATCCCAGATGAAGTGGTCTCCTTTTATAGTCTTTTTCTTGGAATAATCAATGGGAAGTGTTGCTCAACATAAAGCAGTCAGATCTAATTGACATATGCTGGAGGCTGATCAAGAAACACAGTGCTACAGAGGACAACTCCTGCCCATTTCCCAGTTAATTCTGAGGCACTGAATTAACAGATGTACAGACTCAAAGGCCAAAAATCTCATTTTCCACTAAATTGCCTTCTAGTTCCCAGGAAGGATGGAAGAAGCCCTAAAAATAATAATTACAGTATAATTCAGAGCAGCAGTCATCAGAATATCTTCTTTTGATTCCCTTGTGGTGTGGGGTTTTTTTTAGTGTTGTGGTGTGGCATTATTAGCAACAGAACTTTGTTATGATCTTATGTAAACAGAACCACTTTTTTTAAAAGGAGAAAGCTTCATCCCACCCAAGTCTCAGACATCACTAGGTGGAGGCATTGTACAGCACAAGACTGGTGTGGCTCACTGCTCCAGGGTTTTGGGATCCCCACAGCTACTTTCTATGGCAGATGTTGCTACTCCCTCAGCAGCCCTCACACCAGCACCCAGATCTTTTCCCATCCTCAGTTGTCCACTCTCTTGCACGTGACCCTTTCCTCAAAACTAAGCTCTTTCATCCCCTAAGTTAGTTACCCAACTAACTATATGGCTGAACCCTTCAAAAAAGTCAAACATGTCAAAGTTAGCAGGTTTTAAGAAGTGACAGCAGACAGCGATGGCACATCCTTGGCTCATTTAAATGCATCTGTGTACCAAGCCATTAGATCTAGGCTGAGGAGACATATTTTTATGAAAAACTTGGCTTTTCTTGCAGAAGCTAGCATGTGTTCTATTCTCTTCAGTCTCTAAGGAGAATCAAGTCCTGTTTACTCTAAAAACACATGAATCACAGCCAGATATCAAGCAGAACCAGATGTCATGACCCAGAAGAGAGTGTACACAGATGGTAGGGGGACATATGGCACACAAGTTCTTTCCCACTGTGAGTGTCCCTGTCAAGACAGCTCTTTAGCTTTTTCACTATTTGTTCCTGTAGGCAATATGTAAGGGAGTTAACTGCCAATTTTTGTGTGTGTTTTAGAGGGACAGATGATTCTTACTTTTTGGAACTCCCAAAAATCCTGCTTATTTGCCATTTCAGAAATGGAAGAATTGATAATCTCATTTACTTATCTGCGACTTTTTTACTCCTACAAAGATGCATTTGTCCTGCCACTTCTCCCATGCTCCATTTGAAATGATGTGGTTGTGGCACACCTTACCTGGGAACTACAGATCTAGCTGATACAATGTGGGTACACTTCTAGGATAAGAGCCCAAGTTTTTTTCCTAAATCCTACTGCTTGCCCAAGTCACAGACTTCTGTGGCACAGAAGAAATAGGTAATTGTGCATATTTGAAAAGCAGAAAACAAAAAACCAAACAGTAGGGGTATTGGAAATAACGTGCTCAAAGAGAGAAAAAAATACCTTAGGGAGTTGAAAGTGGCCCTTCCTGTCTTTCAGGGAGTTTGTATATATTCACGTTATATAAAATGAGCAAAAATATGCAAAAGGGATCAATATCTGTATTAGAGCTTGGAGGAGAGATGAGGCAACACTGCAGTGTGTTATCATGGACAATGAAGGAAAAGGAAGCACTTACCTGATACATATTGCTGGTGATACAAGCAAAAGAGAGATCACAGATTTTTAATAATTGCCAAAAGAAATAAGGCCCCTTCAGGGAAACTGCTAAGTGGGGAAAAAAAAAAATCTGATGAGACTGTTCAAATTTCCCCTTCTACTACAGCCACTGCTGTGCTCAAAAAAAATTAGGGCAAGATCAAATGAGTGGCTAAGGGCAAAAATTAATCAGAAAAAGAATTTACACATCTAAGTCACCTGATCTGGAGCAGCAATTCAAAACTAACCTTTCTGGAGCAGAAAATTCACCTTAATGACTTGGTGAACCTTCTACCTTTCTTCAGGGTGAAATGCCAACTCCTGATAGTCACTGTCATTGCCAAGCAGAGCTCTAGCTCCAGCTGTAATACCACAGTGGCCCAGGTGCTCTCTCACAGGGAGTCACACATGAGCTCCACATTTTAGCTGTGCCCCCTGGCGCCCAGCAGACATGAGACTGCTTTTTCCAATGGATTTCCACATGGGAAGCAATCTTAGAGTGAGCTGAGGACACAAGTGGTTTGTATTACTCTCTACCTCACTTTTAGTGACTAATGTTCAGTATGTCTCAACAAATGCATGAAACCCTGGTTAATATTATCCCATGTGAAAAGAGAACAAGCATACACATCAAGTGGTGTACTTTGCCTTTACTGTCAGAAATAATGAGCATAGAGACGAGAGGAGGGAACTCTCTTGCTCCTGTGCTCCTGTGTTGTAGCATCTATGACTAAACCACAGACATGAAAATTAGTGGCTAACAGTACCTGGGAGTACTCTGGAGCAAAGCTGTTAGCCACTAATTTTCATTACCTGTATTCTGAAGCTCTACAATGTAATACATCCTCAAGTATCTATAGGGAAAAAAGATGTTTCACCTTAGCATAGATTTTATAAACACTAACTGTATTCCACCTGCTTCATCTTCAAGCTAACTGCAGCTAGGGGAGGAGATACAGCAGTTAAACTACCACAACCTCTGAACAAAAGGCAGAAAGGTCTGCCCCCACTAGCAGAAGCTCGAGACACTACAATGAAGGGGAAGTGTAAAGTCACCTTCATGCTCTTTTACCTTCTAGGATGAAATACAGATGGAAATTAAAAGGAAAAATAAATAAGTAAAAAGTCAGTCAGGGCTGTCCTGTCTGAGGCCACCCAACTCCACGAGGTTGTGACAACTTCTGTACTCAGGGCGCATGCTCCTCCCCATCACATAAGCCTCTGCCCATGAATTAACAGAGACATAGATGTGTACATTAAAACATCAGCACTAGCTGCCATAAGGATGAGAAAGTGGGATATGGGAGGAAAATTTTGAAAGGAGAAAATCTCCCGAAAAAAACTGGCTTCACAATATGGATGGGAAGACACAGTGGAATCAGAAAATCCAAGACAAGTTAATCACGAGGCAAAAAGGAAGGGGCAATCTGGAGTACCAAATAAACTGACAGGAACAAGCCAATAGCAGAAATTTCGTATAAGTATGGTTGACAAGTAAAAAATGATGCAGTCAATGCTTTCGATGTATCTTACATCACACACCATTCAGACTGTTTTATCTGTCAGCATAGACAATAAACTGAAATATATCTACTATATTGTGGTGAATAAATACTTTTTCACAGATTACATTGCATTTGCCTTTCCCTTCTGATGCTACCAAGTTTCCAGAAGCAGACTTCTAGCCAACTAACTTGTTGATTTTGTTTTAATAAAGAACAATCAGCACATCTGTCTCTAAGGGATTTAATTTATTGTACCACAAAAGTTAGTGTGTTTTCCTATGTGACTTGCAAAAAAAAAAAAAAAGTTTCCAAGGGGAGAAAACACAGGAAAAATTCAGCTTCAAAATAAAGTCCCATGATAAAAGGATAAGCCACTTCATGTCATGCTACATTCAAGCAGTTAGCCACCAATTAACCACAATAACTGAAACCTTTCTCTCATGCTAATTTTCACACAAGAATACTAAACTGCCTATATAATCATACTAAATGTGGTTGTTTAAAGGAAAGTATCAGGTAGATAAATGCTGACTCACAATCATCTATCTGTCTTTTCTTAAGAGTCTTTAGGAGTCTCATTTTGTGGGAAAATGCTATTCTTGAATATTGTAGCAAACCTCTGAAAACTATGAAAATGTGGCCAACAATCATAACAGCATATTCACAGAAGAAAAAAAAAAACAGCAGCACAACTGCATGCAAAACAACGTACTTATCTGCAGTTCAGCAAATCCTAGTGTCATTCATATTTTTTCATTTCAAAGCAACTGCAGTTTCAATTTTTAAAAATGGATTCCACAGCTGCTTCTTCAGCGGTTATTACATTTGTGTGGACTATGACTATTTAATAGTCTACCACCATCAGCAACGTTTACTTCTGATATCCGTGCGAGACTAACACAAGAAATAGTGTTACTATCCAAAACCCAGAACAGAAATAAAGTTGCACAGAGTTTTTCTTTTAGGGTGTAATTTGGGGAAGGGATGAGTAGCTTTTATTCCTTGAAGAAAACATCTACTTTGTAATGAAAAGACTTCGTGTACAAAAAATAACATTTCAGAATTACCTTCTTAGTATTATTTTAATAAGTACGTCTCAACTTCTCTTTGCTGTAGAATTGTTCAGACTTAGGGGCAACAAATACATTTCAGAATAAGATACCTTCTTCCTGGATGGCATTTGGTAGCGCACATTTTTCCAGAATCTTGTATTTGCTGAACGAGATTTCTCTGAGAAGTCCCCTTCCCATTGAATAGCTCCATGTTTTTGCTTAATGTATCTGATTGATTCCGGCATGCTTGTGTAGTCCTGTATTTCATCCAGTTCTATAAGAATCACTTGAATCCCATCACGGATGAGAGCATTATACATAGCTAGGTGTTGTTCAGAAGTGTCTTCTGACAGGCAGCTACTAGATGTTTCTGATCCCAAAATAATCATCAGCCTTCTGCTTTGTTTAAGGGTTTCATCGGCAACACTGATCACAGCTGGAAGTAATGAAGAAACAATCAAAGTTTGCATAGAAACTTGACAACTGTTGTAAAATATTTCTTGATTCTAAAATTGCATATATATGGAGCAGTGGGTGGCTCAGAGAACCGTTAGGTTTAAGATTTCCACATTGCCATTCATGATTCATGATCCATTGCAAAAAATTACTGATAAAAATTGTTTTCTTTAGTCGCCAGTAGCAAATATTGTTCAACAACTCAATAGTATTATTAATTCTGCTGAATCCTCATTTGTTCATTACTAGAAAGAAAGTGCAGACTCTCATAACATCAGAACAGAATTTTTGGTAAGCAAAAAAAAAAAAAAAAAAAAATTAAACATTAAAAAATTGTCCATTTGAAAAATGGACAAATGTTCCATTAAAAGTAGACAAACACAGCTTAGTTTTCCAAAATTGTGTGGTTTTTAATCGCATATATAATATTCTAACCCAAGAACAATGTGTCAAAAGACAACATATTAACTCTATTAACTAAAGCATACCTTCTCCCAGTAAATCATCCCTTCCTAATATAAAGAGATTATATCCACATTGTTGCTCTAAAACATCAGGGAGTATTGTACTAACAAAGGTTTCCAGATGATAGAAACTTCTGCCTCCATTGCTTTTTGGGTACAGGACATATGCATCGTAGACTTTCCCATCTAAAGCAAACAAAAATGTTTCTATAAATAAAATATTTAAAAAAAAAAAAAAGCAACATCCCTTTATTGCAAGCTTTCATTTTGGATTGTTAAAAATAGTAATGAGGGCCTGATTCACCTGCCTGACAGAAAAATGTCAAAGCTCCCTAAAATGGTCTACAAATCAAAAGAAAGATGATCAACCACGGAACCTGACTTCCCATCACAGGGATGGATGGGCCAGCAAACCAGCTGGATGCAGGACCTGGCACCTGCAGGAAGGAGCCCCCAACCTCAGAGGTGGTAGGACATGAAGAAAGTGTCCTCTTGCAGGACTTTCTTTACCACCTCTCCTGAAACAAATTCAACAGCAGTTATCTTCACTTCTGACTAATCACAAGAAAGGGTGGAAAATAACAATTCTTTCTTGTAAAAATGTTGTGCGGGAAAGATAGATATTATAGAAGGCCACAAGGCAGCTAAGGTTTTGAGAGTTTAAATTGTATAATAAACAGGCTTGAAGAAACCAAACCAAAATCAGATTTAACTCGACAAGTTAGGTTTAGTTCAACAAGCTAGAAAACATAGTTTCTTAGATAATTTTTTTTTTTCATTAGAACTCATATTAAAGTGTTCTGGAAAACCAGAAACTGAAATGACTTTTTTAAAAAAACATTTAGAACAGCCATGAGTAAACGTTAACAATCCAACACACATAATCTGTTTACTTTCAAGGTATGGGGAACTTCAGACAGTCTAATTCTGAGTGCTGCCACACAAAATATCTAGAATGTTGCACTAATGTCTATTTTTCACACCATTTGTGTACACCATAGCAATTAAAACACGTAAGAAGAATCACAGAATAAAGAACTAATAGCATTTTTTCCTTTTGGCATGGCATGTAAACATCATAATTGACAGGACTTAGAAGGAAAGTGTTGGGTAAAAGAGAGAAAGAGAGAAGTTGAAAAAAAAAAAAAAGAAAAGGAAATGAACAAAGCTAATCTCTGAGAAAAAGGGAGTCTGGTTTTCAATATAAATAATTAATGCACGTCTTTAAACAGCTGGTTTACAGGATATAGCTCTGATGACACCTGTTGATCATCATCAGAGTGACCATAAATCTACATGTAAACAAACTACAGAAAAGCAAAAAGCAAAATGTTAATTTGGGAATAGCTGGAGTTCTTTTTGACCTATCTCACCATGACTGCCTTCAATATTGTGCAGCATCTATTACCTCAAGTATGATTACATATTTTGCCCATATGACTGAAAAAAAATCCCCCTCAAAATGTCTTTGTGTGTATCTGAAAATTCCTCAAGGAAATTACACATACATTCTACTAAATAATCAAATTATTCCTTAGAAGCAATACCAAATGAAAAAAAAATCAATATGCTAGTTGCACTAACATACCTGGTCACACTCACATACCTTCCTTACTTGCAAAGGCACAGACAGAATTACGGTACCAAAGCACCAAGTCAATCTTGAAAATCTTGTAGATTATTAAAGTAATAAATGCTAAAATCAACAAAGAGACAAGCCCTCCAGCCAGCCACCTTCGTATATCAGGAACTGCATGAAAACATAAGAAGAATGTTTTTTAAATGTTGAATTTCTCCAAATTTCATCTTTCACACAAATATAATACAAATTTGAGCATTACATTTTTCACTTCTATCTGCCCTTTTTAAAAATAATGATAAATACACTACTACAGTGACTCCTTCCCTGTGGACAGGTACATGCATACATACTGCAAACTGTAATCCATCTGTCTTCTATCAACATTATATGGCCATTTGGTATCACAACCCCTTCTGGGGAATCCAAGACAAACACTGCCCTCAAAAAGAACAGTATTTCTTACCTCTGTGTTTTAATATAATATAGGACGCAGCCTGCCCAAAGGCATTTGAAGCTTGACAGACAAATGGCTGTTCATAATCTTCACTATTCACTTCCGAAATTATTAGCTTCACAGAATGCACAGGACGTCCATCATGAGAAGTTTTCTCCCTATCCAAAAGGTGACAAATAGAGCCATAAAACCACAGCCCTTTCTGGAGTGGCTTCATCACTGACAGCTGCAGCACAACAATGGTTGTTTCCTTCGACAAATGTCAACAACACTTCAGAATAGATGAGCAGCAACAGTATATGAAGGAAACCCAAACAACAGTCTGGCCTCTTCCTGACATTTAGCATAGATGTCGGAAAACATCAAAATGTTGTCTTAGCAGAAGCTGTGTTTCCCAAAAGGAAAATAGGTTGAAGTACAGAAATACACCTTAGAAACCTAAGCAAATCCTTGTTACAAGTTTCCCAGCCCCTCTAAGAGCAGGTGGAGAGAAATTCCACAATGTGATATGACACAGAAAGAGGCCCTGATACAAGAGCGTCATTTTGCAGTGAGCAGCTCTGGGACAGGGGGACATCAAAGTTGGTGACCCACAGCAGATAACACCAACTCACAGTGTGAATCCAGCTGCAGGGCGTGGAGTCTAAACTGCTGCTTCACCCCATGGATCAGAACAGACTTGCAACAGTTAAAGCATCAGGCTGCATCATTAAAAGACACAGATTAACCCCCATACCTTGTACAAGGGCACAAAAATGCTGATTATGATGCACATTGAGTTAGTCATGTGTACCGTGATGTGTGACTGATATGTGAACTAAACAACTTTTTAACCAGCAGCAAAATGAGGGACACCACTACCTTGTTAACAATAGATCTCAAATCCAAAATTAACTATCTAGTCTACTTAGCCAAGCAGTATTCTTTCCTGAAACATACTCTAGTTACCATTTAAAATGCAAAATAAAAGCTTGAAATATCTCATAAAGGGCATTTTTTGGACCAGATGAATCACTTTCTAAGCAAAAGGTTACAGTAATTTGAACACTGTAACAAGGAATAAATGAATCAACATCACTAATGCAAATGACTAATGGTTGCTAAGATGACCATTTAAGTGCTAGGAAACACAAAAAATCACATTGCTTTTATGATATTAATTCAGTGAACACATGCTTCTGCATTATGGCCCAATAGTTTATGACATGACATTCTTTATGACTTTTGTATAGAGTATTCTCTTGCTGAGAGCTTAAAGAATTAATCATTTTATTTACCCCTTTGTTTTATGATGAGGACTTATTTCTCACAACAATATTCTTACTTTGAAGATATCATTCTCATTTCTTCATCATTTTCTCCCCCATAGGTAGTACAAAATTGTTGACTTTTTTTTCTTCATAGCACCACCATGAGATGAAGGCTGACAAAAAACCTGCTATTTTTAGTTGCCAACCTGTCATACCTAAAAAGCTTTCAGATTGTCTTCTGCTCCCATTTAGTTGTTTTTTCAAGTCAGGTCTAATTTCTTCTGTCCTAATTCCATTTAACCTGCTTTTCACTCTCACCTTATTTCCAAGTCGTCCTCATGTTTTACTCAGTTCAAGCCCATTTTCCTCCCAAACCTCAAGTCTTGACTGGAAATCAGTCTCCCTTTTCTCATCTCACCCCACTAAGCCTCAATACAAATGTCCTCAACAGAATTTTCCATTAGCTCTTCAGCTGATCTTTGTTCTTCTGTGATCTCTCTCTTCTTTAGCTCAAGGTTCTTAAATCCGGAAGTCTCAATTTCACCCATGAAGCACATATTTGATCTCTTGCAATCTCTCAGAGAAGCAGATGTGGAGAGAAAGGGGAATGCAGAAGAAAGAGACAGTCTGAAGATCATGTGCCTGGACATGCTTGATCCAACTGAAAGAGGATTCTACCAGGCCAGAGTATGCTCAATAGAAACTGTATGACAGTTATGAGACTATAAGTCTACAAAACACCTTTTCCCAAGCTTGGAAATTAAGAGAGATTTTACAATGACCAAAAAGAGCATGATCACATGTGAAGTCCATGTGCCTACTAGGTTTCAAGTTTCTACTTCAAAGCAGAAAGTGAATTGGTGGAGGCAAGCATTAGAGCCTTTGAAAAGAAAGCTATTTAAGCAAGTGAAAAATGTTGCTAAATATTTTAATGTCAAAGGGAGAAAGTTCCACTTTCGTTGCCGACATGGTATTTTCTAACCTGAAAATATACTTACTCATAGGGACTTGCAAAAATTCTGCTCACATAAAATACATCAATATATACACCGTTGCCTGTCCAATACACCTCATACCCATCAGCACCTGTTGTATTGCAATCCACTGTAACCTGTGAGCCTATAAAATTGTGTTACAAAGTGAAAGGTTAATTTTCATAATCTAATTAAAGTCCATACAATTCTGTTCACAGAGTCCCACACAGACCAGCTAAGGATGGTCCCACACCCTTTCAGAAGTGTTGCTCTAACAGAGGGCCTATATACTCAGTCATCTCCACGTTTCAAAAGAGACTGGTAAAATCTAAGAGGCTAAATCCAGGAAAAAGGTGCCTATCTCTGAGGCACCATTTTCCCTGCAGATTCAAAGACAGTTCTGTTCTTAGAATCTCTCCCAGAGTGGTGAAAAGAAACAGAGGTGACACTTGGGTTCCCTACAATTTTGTTTGCATCTGAGAAATAGCCCCAGGCTTTGTAAGCAACATGCCTTGTCTCTTTCCCTCTCAACCCCAAACACTCCTCTTTCAGAAGATCAATATGCAGAAACTAAGCTGGTCACTGAACTAGTTTTTGTCAAAAAATAATAGCAAGAAAACACAGAATATGGTATACCTTGAGTATAAATTTTCACCAGGATACAAAATAATATTTTCTTATCGAGAAAACTACTTACCAAGTTCCACTTCAATAGAGTTGTTTCTTGGATAAGATATTTCTGGAGGCTTTTTTGGTGGACTCACTAATCAAAAGAAAGAAAGTGCTTTTCAGAAAACCTGGGGCACTTGCAGTATGTTCTATGTTCCATAACCCACATATGACCTAAAAAGCCCCTGTCCTATGGACAAGGTGGTCAGCAATTTTATAACAGGCATCACTCGATACTGAAAGTACCATATCTCAGGTAGTTATCACTTCTGAAGAAGCTATGCTATTCTTTGCTCTGCTTCTTCCCAAATGTAGTGCCACAAACCTCCACACACTCACAGTGGTCTGGCTGTTCCATGGCATAAAAATCACATAATATTGCACTCACAGGCACTGAGAAGAAATGGGTAAATATCTACTGGATTAGGCCCCTACAGTCTGGATAGCCTGTCAGCCAGCACCCCTCAGATACAAACTGGACCCAAATACCTAGGAGTGCAATTCATCTATTTTAGATGTTTACTATCATAAATGAGAAATTTCGTTTCTATACTCTAGTTAAATGCCTTACAATTCCTCCCACAGCTCCATGTATAAGGAAATATAACACCACTGGCCCCTTTTAGATGTTTACATTAGGACTAGATTATATGACACTCTGAAAAGCTTATTTCTCTCTACAGGCTACAGAGGGAGAGTAATCAACAGGTGGAGACCTGGACAACTACATTAGAAATATCTCAGTGTGGCTAAATGAATCCCAACTTGGAGGGTCCCTCACTAAACACACATACCATTTCCAGCTGTCTCAGGCAGCTGTAGGAAATTTTAGAACATTTCCTATCAGATATTCAAATTCAAGGAAGGTGCTCCAAGGGCTCAAATTAACAAAAAGAAATCACAAAGCATCAAGCCTCGTAGCGAAGCACACAGGATCCCCCAGATATATCCTTCCCTTTCCTTTCCAAAAACTGGGCCTGCAGCACTGTTTGGACCCCAAGTCACACATTTTAATGTAAACTTCTTCAGTTGGAGACTTTAAAAACAACTGAGCTGCCTTTGTTCATTTATGGAAAGGAGTGATATTATTTTGCTTCTACTGAATAGTGGGAGCTGAAATTATACTAAGAAAAAGGTTCTATGGACAGATTTGAAGACCAGAATTATTATTTCAGCTGATCTGACATTATGTTCCTCATATTTTGTTTATCCACATCACAAACATATGATATTAATATGGTACATATTAATATCATATATATATACACATACACACATATATAAATATCTATGCATATAGACACACACAGACAAAACAGACTAGCACAAAACCGGACCATTAAATAGTAGTAAATTCTTTAGTAAACCTGAAAATGTCTTTCATCATCTGGAATGTATTAACAGTACTGGTATTTCATACCTTCATATAGCACAGCCTTTTCAATCTCATAATGTTGTGCCAGCAAGGAGTTAGTGTTTTACAGTTAGGCCTTCTTCTATACTTTTTGTCGTGCTAGTGGTCCCCCAACATAAATCAGGGTCTACTGAGCTAGACATATGATATCAGAAATCAGCAGTTCTTGGGCTGGGGAGCTTAAAACCAAAAACAGAGAGACAAGAGTTTGAAGGAAACAGGACATATAGAGTCAAGATACTGCTGCAATTTGGGCTGGTTTACTTTGTTGTTCTTGCAGCAAGAGGATAACATAAAAGAGAGAGATGGAAGATGGGCAGATTAAAGGGTGCAGTTACAGCAGAAAGTATTGTGCCTACTGAGCCTTACAGGGCACCTGTTTAGGGGTGCTAGCAGCTGATCTGAGCAGTAAAGCTTTGACAAGCCACAACTTTGAACTGGGGAATACATCTTCCACACAGTGGCAACAGACAAAAATATGTAAGCTCTCAGTCAGCATTTCTTTTCCTCATATTTAGGTGAAAACTAATAGCCCTAAGCATGCCTATACACAATTGGGTCGTTTAGCTTTAGTCTTTAGAAACTTGGACAATAATTTGAAGTCCTCATTATGAACAGAAACGCAGTGAAATTATCTACCTACCTTCTACAGTCAGTCTGACGTCTCTTGAAATGTTATAATGTTTTCCATTGGAGATATACGTTGTTTCACATGTATAGTTTCCTTGATCATGTAGACTCACATTGCAAATGATAAGATCACTGTTTGAGAAGGCAAACCTTTTCCCTTCCAGCAGCTGGCAGTCCTAAATGTGTGTAGAGAAGTCTTGTTAATTCATTCTGCTACCTCTTTGCAGGGTTTGTCTCTGTTTAATGCAATTGGAACTTTCAGTGTACCGCAGCATAAGGATGGGTGCCTTGCAGAGGCTGAGGAAGAGTGAGGGGAGTGGAATAACAAGCAAAACATACTTCATTTTGACTCTGAGTTTTTAATTCAAAGACACTCCAGATCATTTCCTATAGAAAACAACCTTCAGTTTTAGAGAAATAAGGATGTGAAATGCAAGTGTCAAGATTTGTAAAATATTCATCAATGAGAACTGCTTAAAAATTAGACTTAATTTTTTTGAAGTATTTAAATACTCTTGGTACCACATGGACTGAACAACCATGAGGTAGGGATGCTACAAAAGGCACTACATTATTCTAACAGAAAGAGCCTTTAAATAAACATGAGCAACATGAAATGGCATTTATTTAGTGGAACAATATTGAGCACATAATGGATATGCCATCTCTCACAAACAACATACTAAATCTGTTTCCACACAAATGAAATTCCAGACTGTGCTTCGGTAGCAAGTAAGAAGATGGCACCTGGTGGATATGTGGGTCAATGGCTCCTACATCTAAGCTGAATTTTTAAGCTGAATTTTTACCCCTTAAATTGGAAAAAAAAAAAAAAAAAAAAAAAAAAAAAAGCGTACACCTTTAAAAGATAAAAATCATTAATCCTCTCCCAATTGATTTTAAAGCTTTTTTCTCCTATTTACAATAAATCTTTAGTTTTCCTCTTCCAATTCACAAGTATCAGTGGTTCTTATTTTAAATAATGGACAGTTAGAAGACGGAACAAAACACAGCATTCTCACCTTATACCAACGAACAGGCTGAATATTGTTCTCATTCTTGAAATAATCCAGGTGTGGACACACAACTTTTGCAGATGATACTGTGAATACCACCTCCTCTACAGCAAATTTTTCACTTAAGCATAAACCATCAGTCCTCTCAAAAACTGTTACTTTTGTACGCATTTTTCTGTGGCTTGTCGAATTCCTGCAATTAATGTAAAATAATTAAATAAGCCTCTTTGGCATAGTTTCCAACTCAAAAATATATGATATTCATTTTGGAGAAGAAAGAGAGGATGAGAAGTTTACAGTTTCTCTAACAGATTTACCTTTGCTGGGAGAAAAAAAAAAAAAAAAGTAAAATAAAATAAAATAAAATAAAATAATTAATAAATAAGTACATAAGTAAAAACACTACTCACTTTCCCCAACCTAAAGTTAGTTTTTGTGAATGCACTCTTCCATCTTCATTAGTATTTCTCTTTTCCCCCCAAATTCTACTTGTTTTCTAAAAGTTATTCCCTTTGCAACTTATTTCTGTAGCAGTTTTTTCACTTTTACCTTATGACACATTCATAATCTCCAGAGTCTTCTAACACTGCAGGGAGAAACCAAATAAAATTCTTCTGCTGATGAATTCTAGAAAGTTTGTCTCTAGGCACAGCTGTCTGGTTACCAACTTTATACCATGTTAAGTTGTAGTCTCCACTTTTCAAGCTCTTTTCCAGTGAACACTTAATAGCAAGAGGCTGCCCATCAAGCACAAGACTCTCCCTCAACATGACATCATATGCATCACATTTCGCTAAAGGAAAGAGAGAAATATTAAAGAAAACCTCAAACACTGTAAAAGTGATTTCTTGTTTACATTTGAAAAGTTCATTAGAGTTTCCACCTCCATTCTTAAGTCATCTACTAAAAATACAATTATAATCTCTTATCTTCACAACTGAAAGTACTACTCAGTTATACAAAGCTATCATTGTGCCACTGAAATGAAATGCTGTTTTTTGAATGCAGACTTCACACTCAACAGAATCTCTTCATTTGGAGCAGTTTGCATATGTACCTTTTAGTTCAGATGCAAATTACTAGAGTACTTGTATTTCTCCAGTCTGCTTCACATGCATACACAGAAACACACACACCCACACACACAAATTTCACTTTTAATGTCTTTATTTGTCAGCTTCACTTATCTGTAGTCAAAGTAAGTCTTCAAGACAGAGGATGCTTTCAGTATTCAAATGTCCTAAGAGGACACAAGTTAAAGTTGCTGTTGCACAGACATTGAGTTTGCTATGGAAATTTCAACTCACTCTTTGATTTTATGAGCATTTAGAGAGGAATTATTACAAGCACTTACCAGTGAGCTCATTTTCTTGCCCCTAGATCCAACGAGATTCACATAGGAAAAGGCAACACCATGAGATACTTTTTTTTTGTCAGTATGGCAAAAGTGGCACAAGCTCAGGAATGTGACCCTGCTATCCAGAGTCAGTATTCTATTTAGCTAAAATTCCTTGTTTCACTAGAATATAAGAACAGCCACACAGAGCTATGCAAGTGTCTGTGTAGCCCAAAACCTTGTCTCTGATATCAACCAGCGGAAAATGTATGAGAGGGTGAGACAGAGCAAGTACAATAATGTTTTGCTTTCAGCCCCTTTCTTTTCTCTCATGTTCTGCATGAAGAACTATTCATTGGATTTTATAATTTCTTTGGGTATCACGTACTTCTTGCAATGAGAAATGCCAGAATAAACATTTCCTCATCTGCCTACTCTATGATATTCATTCTTTTATAGACCTCCATCACATCTTGCCTCAGTCATCTCTTTTTCTTACCTCGGAGTCCTCATTAATTTAATTCTCATATTAAAGCCATCCTGTAACTGACAACACTATCACTCATCTCTCTACCTTTTTTATGTAGTCTTTCTGAGATGGAATGACCAGAACCACAGAGTTCAACTGATTCACATTTACTATAACGTTACAGAGTAGCACAACGAAGCTTTCTGTTTTCTGCTCTACTCCGTTCCCAAAAATTCTGTTTTTCTGACCACCACTGACGACAGAGTTGATGTTTCCAAAGTTTATCCAGAGATGTCAAAGTAGCATTTTTCCAAAGTGGTTATTACTTAATGTTCACACCACACACATACAGTGTGTTTGTTTCTGCTATATGTGTTATGACCCTTCCGTGCCCCTACGTACCCATTTGATTTTACTTAATGACATTCTAGCACTGAACCATTCAGTATCCAGATATCCTCTTTGTAGTCAACATTACTTTTAACTATCAGAGGTAATTTCATATCATACACAGTTCTCACCACTTCATTGTAAATCTTCTCCAAATTACTTCTCAAAACACTGAGCTACTCAGAGAGATTTATTGAACTCTGATGGTTATGAAATGTTACAGCCTCAGGAACTGATAACTTTTTTCTGCCACTACATGCTAATACTCTGAAATAGCAACTTTTTAAAAATTATTTTACACACTTATTGCCTCAGTTTCTCTGAAGCTCCCAGCCCCCAACCCCCTCCATTATTTCCATGGAGCAGGAAGGATTTATAAGGTAACACACATAATAAAGCCAAAAACAGGACTCTCTATTATTGGAGGGATGGCAGCCAAATAATCACCTTTCCATGTGACTACTTAGTTAGCCAAAAAACGTATTATTCAATGGATTAGTGAACCTTGCAGCTTGTCCATTCATGGGAAAAAAAAAAAAAAACAAAAAAACAAACACCAACCAAAACCAGAACTCTTCCAACAAAATAGCTTGCTAGAAATTCAACAACAGAAATTCCTGAAGTTTTTCTTTTAACAGTCTGGCACTGCTGCAAGATTCCAGGTGGAATGACAAGATTATGACAGCAACTCACTTGAATCATTTGAAATGTTTTAAACATAAATTGGATTGTTGGTTGGCAGCTGAAGGACAGAAGCAAGCAGTTGCAATGAGTAGCCCAGCAATTTTACAAAAATCTAGATGTGCTATTATTATCAAATGGCTATATTTTCCAACATGAAAAAATCCTAAGGACACATTCTGTAAAATTAAAACTACAATTAATTTCATCATTTTATACACCAGAGGGTTGTACTGCCATCCAGACGGACCTTAATGGTCTGGAGAAGTCTGCTGACAGAAGCCTCATGTAGTCCAACAGAATGAAATGCGAAGTTCTGCATCTGGTAGGGAATGACCCTGGGCACCAGCACATGCTGGAGAACATTTTGGCTGGAAAGCAGCTCTGCAGAAAAGGACATTGGGGTCCTTCTTAACAATGAACTGACCATAAGCTACCAATGTGCCCTCGTGACAAAGAAAGCTGATGGTGCCCTGGACTGCATTAGGACTTGTTAGTAGGTAAAGGAATGCGATCCTTCCCATCTACTCAGCACTGGTGAGGCCACATGTAGAGTGCTGCAACCAGTTCTGTGCTCCCCAGTACAAGAGTGACATGGATTTACTGGAGAAAGTCCAGCACGGGGCCACAGAGATGATTAAGGGAGTGGAGCATCTTTCACATGAGGAGAGGGCAAAAAAGCAGGGACTGTTTAGACTAGAGAAGACTCAAGGAGTGTGCGGGTGGACATATAAATGTGTGTAAACACCTGATGGGAGGGAATGAAGAACAAAGAGTCAGACTTTTGCCAGTGTTGCCCACTGACAGGACAAGAGGAAATGAGCACAAATTGAAACACACACACACAAAAAAAATCCATCTGAACACAAGAAAACATTCTTTTACTGTGAGGGTGATCAAATACTGGAACAAGCTTAGGAGGACCTGTTGCAACAGGACAAGAGGTAATGGTTTTAAGCTGAAAAAGGGGACATTCAGACTAGATAGAAGGAAGACATTTTTTTACACTGAGGGTGTTGAAACACTGGCCCAAGTTGCCCAGAGAGGTGGTAGATGCCCCATCCCTGGAGACATTCCAGGCCAGGCTGGATGGGTGTCTGAGCAACCTGATCTAGTTGCAGATGTCCCTGCTCATTGCAGGGTCTTGGACTAGATGACCTTTTAAGGTCCTTTCCAACCCAAACTATTATATGATTCTAAGTTGCCCAGAGAGGTCGTGGGGTCTCCATTTGTGGAGATACTCAAAATCCAGCTGGACACGGTACTGGACAAACTTCTGTAGCTGACCCTTGTGGGTCAGGGAGGTTGGACTAGATGATCTCAAAAGTTACCTTCCAACAAATGATTCTGTGATAACATAGTACACAAATTATCACATAAGTTTTATAGTTTCCTGCTTTTAGAACTGCTGAAAAGAACTCATTGGCATATGCATACATTTGACTTTTACAGTAATTTTCACACAAAATTAGTATTACTTGTGTGAAAAAATAAGTTTCAGAACAAGACCTTCCATAGCCACTGATAAACTTACCTGCAATAATTAGAGACAGAAATGCTGTGGTGATATTGCATGTAAATAATGTTTTTGCTGTCAGGTTTCCCTGCAG
This sequence comes from Columba livia, assembly GCF_036013475.1. NCBI lineage: Eukaryota > Metazoa > Chordata > Aves > Columbiformes > Columbidae > Columba > Columba livia. Next base: position 68,106,538 of record NC_088602.1, read on the forward strand.
AAATTGAAAGAAAACCTTCAATTAGTGGTTTCTAATATAAACTTCCACAATTTAAAGTCAGCTTTTGCATTACAGAGTTAGTACAGGATTTACACAGTTAATATGGGACACAGGAAATATAGGAATTGTCTTTGACTTATTTTGAGCCTGTTGCCTGTTTGTTTTACCTGACAGCTCCTAATTATTACACCAGAAAAAAAAAAAAAAAACAAACAAAAAAAACAAATAAATAATGTTTCCTATTCAGCTTGTCAACCACTCAGGATTTTTTACATGTCTAGCACTCTCCTCCCCAGTTCTTGCTTTCCCAAGCTGTAGTCTTAGTCTCTCTAATCCAATTTCATATTTCTGAGCATGTTTGCCACCCTTTTCTGTACCATCTTCAGTTACGTTACAGCCTGCCTGAGATGGGGAGGAGAGAAGAGAGCTTGGATACAGTCTTCAAAATATAGGTGCATTACAGATTTATAAACTGAAACAATTATTTTTTCTGTTTGTTTTGTTTTTCACAATAATTTCTAACAATCTGTTTGTTCTTTGAGTACTATTGAGCATTGACCTGGTATTTCCGTGGGCATATGTAGTAAAATCCCAAGATCTATCCATTGAGTGTTAAAAATTGGGTAAACTCAGCCAGCTGCTGAGCACATGATGTTAGGATTTTGCCCATATGTTTTCATCTAAAATTTTCTTTATATTTCTGTAAAACAAATTTCTTCTACTGCTATTACTGACTCATTCACTATCATGACATTCTTCTCCTACTCTTCGCAATTAACACCTCCGTGTTCTAGCCTGAAGTTTTGTATTGTTTGCAAATTCTGCCACTGCAACAGCTTCCCTGTCTCCAGATTATTAAAAATATATGCTGAGCAGAAGAGAGTTGTTTGAGACTCCAGTAGGGATCTTCCTCCACCCAAAAAACTGAGCATTTATCTTTTACCTACTTTTTTATACACGTGAGAATAAATATATTATGGTGGTCTGGCTTCATTGACAGCCTCTGCTGACTGCCTTTTGGAAATTGTCAGATTGTATCAACCATGTCTCCTATATGCAATGTGTTCACATACATGTGTACAATTCCAACACACTTGTACTGTTTGAGAGCCATGACTTCCCTTTACAAAAGTCACTGTTGACTCCTCCCCTACATAATTTATCTTCATTTCCACTGGTCCTATTATTTCAAGCAGTTTCTATTCAGCTGCCTGCTGCACACACCAGGTTCACAAGGCTCTAATTTCCTGGCTCTCTTTTGATCACTTGAGGAGGATAAAAATAAGTTTATCACTTTCTGATCTTTTGGTCCCAAAGCTGCTTTAAATGAGACATTTACAAGAGAACACGAGAGTGAATATCAGTCAGTCATGGTGCTTTGTTATGGATCACTTATTTCTGTAACTGCCGTTTACTGACTTTTCAATCTGAGACAGATCATTCCATGGAAGATTATCATAGGAAAATGCACTAGCACTGAAATCTATACTCTTCCAAGATGAACACAAATACAAAAAAAAAAAAAAAAAAGTTTTTTCCCCTTGCTATGTTCATATCTTTCTATAGCCCATCCCATAGGGGTTTTGTTATAACTGAATGATCAATTGGCTCTCAGGACTCTTTGGTAGGCTTCTTATCCCTAACATGTTTGGAGAAGGATCTATTAGTTGCATGTCTCTGGCAAGTTGTTCCTTAACTTGGCCTTCCTTACTGCTTTTTTTCTATTCAGCCTACCAGAGCTTTCAGAGCACTCTGAAAGGACAACTGCAATTATTCAAACTGAATGATGAGCGGGAGAACCCCGTCCTGTTGTGACGAATCTTTAGCTGATCACCAATTTCTACAATAGTCAAAGATGACACTTCCTGCTGCTCTGCTTTACATCACCAAACCGACTCAGAAGCGTGCCCTATATTGAGTCATCCACACTGCCTCTTGCAGTGCCTGCTTTCTTCCTTCTTCCCCTTCTCTTCCCTCCTCCCTCATTGCAAATTTCCGCTCAAATTACCAGACAGGTCTTTTCTTGCCTAGCTGCAAGAAGGAACGAGCCCTGCAAGAATGCTGAGCATAAAAAGAAATACACAAAACTTTAAAATCACTGAAGGAGGTTTATGTGTGTTTGTACAAAACCTCCAACTTCCTTCATTAACTGTGATGGACAGTAACTCTTAAAATCTCTAGTTTTCAATTTTAAAGAATATGAAAATATTATAATGGAAATAATTTTAAGAGAAAATGGGACTGGATAGACTCCACTTAAGACAGGGGGTTTTTTATGACTTTTTATGACTCTGAATCACTGTTTTTTCATAAGCTCTCTTCCATTACAGCATAACCTTACTGTACTGTTCTGTCTCATATATGTTCTCTCAGACAGTTTTTGCCATTATCAATAGATTCAGTACGTGCAGCAGAAGCATTTCACCATGTTCTGAAATAAAATCTTCCAGAATCCTGCTTCTCTATAAATTAAAAGTTCTTTCTATTTTTTTAAATTTAAAACTTGTCCTTTTGCCAACATGGAAGACCTGCAAATACCTATAGCTCTGTGTAAAATTATATGTATTAACTGCTCTGAGGAAACTCCTTCTTGTCTCTGAGTAATCATGATGACAAAAGTTAGATTTTTGTGGAAGTTATACTCAACAGCAAAATTAGGCTCTGCTCTGTGCAGATATTCACATAATTCATGACAAAAATAGCAAACATATGTCTGCAGAGTCAAGCGCAAATGTTTTTCCTACCACATTCCACCATGACAAACAGCTACATTTCTCCCTTTTCGCAGCCATTTTGTCCACATCTTGAGACTCCAATCGACCTGTGGAACTTCACTACTCAGGACAGAATTCAGCTGGAGTTATCTTTGTCCAAATTTTCCAGAGTGGAAAAAATTCCATGTATCTGAGTCCATGTCCATAAAGTTCCACCCTGAAAGGAAATATTTCTGTCAATTTCAGATTAAAAAAAAAACAGGTGTCCGAAAGATATCTTCAGTGATACACGCGCCTGAATTACAATTACAGCATCCATGATAGCACACAGTAAAGCATAATTCTCATTAAAATCTGTCATTGAATTTATACAGGCACCTTTTTCTCTGCTCTCTAGTCCTTTAAAAGTTGATCTATTAAAAAAAAATAGTTTAAAAAATAATCTCATCAGAACTTTGAAGAATCATGGCTTTCACTAATTTTTGCACACTTGTGGCACATTTTCTTTCAATGTCTTATCCAAAACATGGACAAATAAAAACATGCAACAGTCCTGTTCTCAGAATTGAGAGAACTGACAGAAAGTCAGAGTGATTATTGTACCATTTCTTTTACATCAGCCCACAACCATTTTAAATCATAAAAAATATATATTCATATTAGCTTAAACACTTCTATTAACTGCAAGCTATGCCATGCCTCTTCAAAAGAACTTAATCAAGTGTCCCACTTTTGATCTCCTTCTCTGGAGACCTTCCAAACCCGCCTGGACATATTGCTGTGTAACCTCATCTAGGTGTTCCTGCTCTGGCAGGGGGATTGGACTAGATGATCTTTTGAGGTCCCTTCCAATGCCTAACATTCTGTGATTCTGTGTTCTGTGATTCTGTATGATCTAGGAAGAAATATTATCACAAAAACACATATTCCTTCAGTGTTGAGGCATATCCAACCAGTGCTGAAGAGCTGGTTTAGCTCCCATGTCAGTGTGTGGTTACAGTACTGAGACTATCTCAACAGTCATTTTTCTGTGAATCACTGACATCCCTCAGCAGGTACAGCAGAATTTTTTTTTCATACTCTTTATTTAAATTCTTACGTATTCCTGGAAGCATTGATTGGAAAGGGACTGTAGCTCTCCAGCAGTGTAGGAAGCATGCTTCCGGTCACTGCTGAGGTGCCCATGGCAGGGCGAGGTGCACCGGTGTCTGTGCACTCTCTGGAGACCCACCAGACCCGGGGGCTGAGATTTATTAATAACTTCAAAGAAAAGGTGCTCTCACATTTCCTCTTGGAAACCCAGACATGTCACACACACGGCTTGCAGAGGAAAATGCTGAGCTTTGAAAACAGATTTCACTCGTTCCCAGCCCTTAGCTCCCCAAAGAGACACCACCTCAGGCTGAGCCACCTCCCAGCCCCAAAAATGGGACATCAGATGAGAGTACGACTATGGGCACATCTCTACGGATTTTTCCCCCAGGTTATCCCAAACTGGCTCACGCCAAGCGACCGACGGAGGAAAGCACTCCCCGCTACCATCGACAATTCCCCACCGCCCTCAACCCAATGCCGCCCCCTCGCCCCCCGCCCGGCCGGCATTGCCACGGCGATCGCCCCCACCCTCGCCGGCTGCCCCCGCCGCGGAACCCCCGCCACCCGCGTCACTGGCAGACAGCCGGCGCTGAGAGCAAGCGGGTTCCATCAGGCCGGTCCAGAGCCCAGGGGAATCCCCGCGGCTGCCTACCTGCTGCGGGGTTGCTGGCCCGGCCAGGTGAGGGTGGAGCGAGGTGGGGGGGCCCCCACCGCCGTCTCCTAAAAGCCCTGGCAGCCCGTGAAGCGCGTCGCCGCTGCTGTCCCTGCCGGCGAGACCTCACCTTCTCCGGCTGCTGCTTGAGGACCTGAGTGTCCCTGCGGCGGTGAGGTAGCCCCGCGTCAGGTCCGGGCCGCCTCCCCACCCCGCCCCAGCGCAGGCAGGCAGGTGTCCCGGCGCTGGCAGGCGGTGCTGATTAAACCCAGGCTGAGAAAAAATACGGTTTTTCGGCAAGAGGCACTTTCTGTTGAAAAAGGTAGGCGCTGGCACCGGGTCAGGCGGCCACCTCGCTTCAACCACCGTCTGACCTGCCGTGTCCCCTGCCCTGTGCTGCCGCGGCCGGGACTCGGCCTCCGCCCCAGGGCAGGCTTTGGGGGAGCGGCAGGAAATCCTCAAAAGATTGCAAGATTTGGGGTGACTTTCTTCTTTTTTGCTTTGGTTTGGTTTGGTTTGTTTTTTGCTTTGCTTTGCTTTGCTTTGCAGTACAGGCAGCTGCAGACTTCTCTAGCTGAAGAGATAGCGTTACACTGGAAAAGAAAGGTTCCCTCAATGCTACAGAGCCTGTTGGCAGGAGCATCTCAGGGACATCAACAGTTTTACTGGCTTCTTCAACAGGCTTCTTTGACAGCTTGGTCTAAATTCCCCAGACAGCCACACTGAATCACAGAACAGCTGGCATTGGGAGGGACCTTAAAATATCATCTAGTCTGACTCCCCTGCAATGAGCAGGGACATCTTCAACTAGATCAGGTTGCTCAGAGCCCGGTCCAGCCTGACCTTGAATGTTCCCGAGGATGGGGCACTACCACCTCTCCGGGCACCTGGGCCAGTGTTTTACTACTTTCATCGTAAAAAATGTCTTACTCATTTCTAGCCTGAATCTGCCCTTATTTAGTCTGAAACCATGTCCCTGAGATATTTTCCCTGAAACTTGAACTTTAGCTGCTAAGTTATTGCCAGAAAGCTTAACAGCTCCTAAGGAGCCCTGACACTTTGCAGAGCTTACGTAGCTTGTGGCTGTTCTGGGAACATTACGTTCTCTCTGTGCTGGTGTTTCTTAGTTCCCTGTTTCACTTGCACACCATGACTGGAGTCAGAGTTCTTCAAAGCAGACATTCTTCAAATGTGGTGTGGCAAACACAGAATCGGATATGAGCATTTGAGGCTGCATTGTCACTTGTTGACTAACTACTAAAATAGACAGTAAGACAGAGGAAAGCTGTTTTATAGCTTTCTCCCAAAGTAGGCAGAAGTCATGGACCTTTTAGAATTATCAAGGCAGATATTCTCATTATTGTTAACAATACATCATAAACACATTTGCTAAGCAAATTGCAAGTATTTGCAAAAACTGTGGAGAATGATGCAGACATGTCCTGCTCCTTTCACCCTGGTTTTTCATTCTACTTCTGGTACTTCTTTCATTCCACTTTCTGGTACTATTGTATTTACCGAACGAAAACATGTTCAACCATCCTGCCCAACATGTGGTAGCCACGGATAAGCAAAGATGAGAGATTACTCTCTGCTATGCCTGCATATATTGTCCTCCACCAATTCAAGGTACATAATGCTGGCTGGAGGCACCTTGTAGGAGCTCCAGGCATTAGCCTGTTGGGAGGAACACAGAGAATGGATTTATTCATCTCAGCAAAGACAGCAGGATTTGTGCAGTCAGTTAGCTTCTCTTCAGTCAGCAATTATATCCATATTTCATTTTGGAAACCTTTCTTATGAACTCACTGTGTTAGGTCAAATAATTTTTATGCAAGATTTCTAGTTTCTGTATTATTTTGCACCACAAACAAACATCTATGTTGCAATAGATCTAGTTACCATAAACACGAGTGAGGTGTTCCATAATCTGATCGACTACATTTTTCTAGAAGCACTGATTTAAAAAAAAACCAAACATTTGCTTTTGAAAAATTCTTTCTGAGACATACATGCCAGAGGTTCTACTGTGTGTAGTTGTTTGTTGTTTGGTTTTGATTGTTTGTTGTTTGGTTTTTTTTTTTTCCTGTCTTCATTATAATACTACTAATCGTGAAAAAATGTTTCCAGTAAAAATGTGTTTGGTATAAAAGGTGTTGTTAAAACAGTACCAAACTGAATAGGTAAAATGAGAACTATTAAATCATTCAACTATTCAGTGGCTGATATGAATCAGAATTTAGAAAAACCACGTTATAGTAAAGCTGAAAGGCTGGATTTCATGAGACAGAAAAATATACAGAACATGAAAGTCACAAAACAAAAATTGCAGGGAAGAGCAGAGAAGTGCATTGTCCAAGGAAAGTGGACACTGACACCGGTCTGCATGAACTTTTGAGGTGGTCACCAGGGACACCCTAAAGCAGACCAGGAACCACCAGCTCCAGCAAAGAGGGTGATGCTAAGCAGAGAGTTATCCAAACAACGCCCTGATCATATCTGTGCAGTGGTTTTTCATGAGACGGTGGCATGCATCTGCTTAATTTATTTGATAAACATTACGTAACCAATGAAGGGAGAATGTTACCTGCAGTAAATAATTAAATCCTTTTGAGTTATTCATGGAAGGAAATCAGAGTGAGAGCATGCACTTAGGTAGGGATGGGATTGAAGTTGCCTGTGGTGAATTTAGACTATTGCCTTTCATTACCACAAACCTCTAGATTTTCTGCATCCTGCTGTAGTTTTGTTCCAGCTTTCAAAATCAATTGTGTTCCCTGATTTATAATACTGACAACTTTCCCTTTTCACATATGTAAACCTCCTTCAGGCATATGCATGCAGTTGCATTAGCGTTTTTGTTTGATCGGGAGAGTGTTTTTGAAGCTGATCTCCCTCTCAAGCCCACCCCAAACACTGTGTACCACCAAACAGTGTTGGAACCCATGGAACAAATTCCTTTTAGAGGATGTAAAACTTGATGACAAGCTCCAGCTGCTTGGCCATGCTATCAACAGTGCTTGACAGCAGTTAGTCTGAAATAAAGTCTCTTGAAACATGCGTTGTGTGGACAACAGGTCTGGCACATCAACTGATTTACTCTGCAAAAATCAGGGCAACACTTGCTCTGATTTTTTTTTTTTAAGGCAAGTGACAATGACAGGCAAGCATACTTGCTACTTTTGTAAAGGAAATTATAGAATTTGGTAATCTTCTGTGTTACCTACTCCTGGTAAATCATCTCTTCTACGTGAAAAGAGACACTAGTCACACCGTCTCTCTAAGACATCCGGACATATATTTGGGGCAGAACTATGTGGTTTGTAGCCACAATCTTATTTTTTGGTTTTGGCTGCAATATATATTCATCACATATCTTTTTTTTCTCTGAAGATGAAAAGGGCAAATAAAAACGTAACAGAATTTTAAAGCCCTTTATATTTATTTTTTCTGCCATTTCTACTTGAAGCTTTGTTGCACAAGATAACTTTAAAGAAGACATTAAGAATATCATAGGTACAAAAATCTTAAAGCTACAAGAAACAATATCAAGAAATGTAATTGCATGTAATTATTTAGGCACTGTTAAAGCTGCATACAACAGCCTGTTTTGATACCAGTCATCCCAAATGGGAATACTGGGAATGTCAAGGCTAAATGTGCTTGCAGTGCTGAGAATGTATAATTCCATTTTACTGAGTAATCCCATTTTGGTTTTAACATTGAGCAACTAGCTTAGCATTTACATCTTGCAGACATCCATCTTACAAGAATTTTACTTGTAAGTGTGGTAATCAAACATCTTGCAGTTATAAATTATTCACCAGCAGAGCACAGGAGATAATTTTTACTTCTAGCAGGTTTCTAGTAGAAAAGCCAGGCACAGTTTTTATGGCAAAATTTATCCTTTTTTCCCCCAAGGAAAATTATTTATTGGTTTTCATGCTTCCAAGAAATTAACTTTCTCCTACATTATCTGCAGGAACGCTTAAAACTCAGTTGGGGGAATCTGCTTTGGCAAAAAACGTAAGAGAAATGGGACATGGGACTGACCAGTAAACAAAGATCTGGTTTTAAGGTCGTAGCCATGAGCACTGGCAAAAGTGGGATAGAGTTTAGATTCACAAGGTAAATCTAAATATTTAATGAAATATTCTTTAGCTATAAAAGTGAGCAATGAAGGAGGAATTCAGTGCAATCAGAATAAGCAGAAGAATTACATGTGGCCACAAAACCACATTAATCATCTCATTTCTTTTGAGAAAGTGAATGGCAACTGTGGGAGGGGAAGGCAGCAAGACTAATAGAAGTAAAGATATGATCCAAGAAACTATAATAACTAAGAAGAAAGCAAAATTCTTAAGTTTTCTGCATATTTCACTAAGGGAGTCCAAGCAGTTTCTATCCTAAATTCCAGAGTAACTGGTGTATGAAGTTGCAGGCTCAGTAATCTTGAAGCATGTCAAGAGCTGCTGTCAGATGTGATATCTTCTTCTTTCCATCTGAAATAGATGGAGGAACAGACAAACTTTTCTGCAGGAAAAACATTCTACCTTATTTTTTTAAACGTATATATTATACAATTGGAGAACAGGAAAAAATTATTTTGAGGAAGAAGTATTCAAAAACAGTCAACTGCAGGGTATGCAAAACTTTTGATTCAGAAAGGTTAAAATAGGAGTGGAAAACTGGAAATGGAAAATGCAAAAAAAGTAGTGTTGTAGCATTCAGTTACACCACATTATTCTGTTGGTTTGTTTCAACACCCTTATCGCCTTTAGCTTGGAAGCTGATTATCATGGTAGAGCAAAGAAAGCTGAGTTACATTGCAAAACCAGAATTACAAGGCTGACTGGGAAGCCAACTAGTGAAAGATGACAGCAGATGCTTGAAAAGGGAAGAGCCAAGGTGTGGCAGTAATTACAGTCATGGAGGGAACTCACCAGGGGATCAGCCATTGTCTTCATATTGATGTTTTCATCAGTGCTGTCAGCACAAACAAAATTAAGTTTTTATATAATTTACCAATGGCACAACAACTGGAAAAGAAGTATGTGACCCAGAAGCCTGGCACACTACAAAGTTTACTTGTGCTCCTTGTGCACTCAGAAATTACACCACTATTCTTTAATTTTTTCTTTTTTTTTTTCACAGAATTAACAGTGTGCCATCCCAAATCACAGACTAAGGAGAAGAATTTGGTATCAAGATTCCCATAACTTACCAGTATATCTGTTAAAAAAAAATATATTAAGTGCTGTCTTGAATCAGGTGAACTACTTCCAGTAAAGTTAGAGAAGTACCTAAGGCACCTGTAATGCACCACTGCAAACATTCATTATAGATCCCAGTGAGAAAGGTGCTCAGACTCCATGGGATATTCATTAAAATTCAGGTTATTGGAGATAACGTAAGAAGGTAAAAGGAGATAGTACAGATAGTGTATGTTATTTCAGGTGCTGAAGCCATGGCATACCATGCAAATCCCATCTGTGGAGAGATTTGACAGCACAGAATCAAATAATAGTTTGGGTTGGAAGGGACATTAAAAGGTCATCTAGTCCAACCCCTCTATAATGAGCAGGGACATCTGCAACTAGATCAGGTTGCTCAGAGCCCCTTCCATCCTGGCCTGGAATGTCTCCAGGGTTGGGGCATCTCCCACCTCTCTGGGCAACCTGGGCCAGGGTTTCACTACCCTCATTGTAAAAAATTTCTTCCTCATGTCTGGCCTGAATCTCCCCTCTTCTAGTTTAAAACTATTACCCCTTGTCCTGTCATAACAAGCCTTTCTAAAAAGTCTGTCCCCATCTTTCTGTCCCTTTTAAGTACTGAAATGCCACAACAAGATCTCCCCAGAACCTTCTCTTCTCCAGGCTGAACAACCCCAACTCTCTCAGCCTTTCCTCATAGGAGAGGTGCTACAGACCTATTATCATTTCTGTGGCCTCCTCTGGCCCCTCTCCAACAGGTCCATGTCTTTCCTGCACTGAGGGCTCCAGAGCTGGACACAGGACTCCAAGTAGGGTCTCACCAGAGCAGAGCAGAGGGGCAAAATCACCTCCCTTGACCTGCTGGCCACACTCCTTTTGATGCAGCCCAAGGTACGATTAGCCTTCTGGACTGCAAGCACACATTGCGAACTCACGTCCAGCTTTTCATCCTGCAGTACCACCAAGTCTTTCTCAACGGGGCTGCTCTCCATCCCTTCACCCCCCACCGTGTATTGGTACTAGAGGTTGCCCTGAGTCAAGTGCAGGACCTTAGAGGTTTCACGAGGTGCCCTTAGAAGCAGACAACTCTACTCATCATTTCTGCTGTCAAGCAAAGAATGTTGTGTGGAAACAGACAACATTGTTGTGTGTTTCTCTTCAAGGTAAGATGAAACATGCCGGTGGAGTCATTGCCAGGTGCCAAGTGGGAGCTGCCTCCAGGCTTCTCTGTTGGGGTGAGGCAGCTCAGATTGTCCTGCAGCCACATGGTATGTGCAGCATAGCTCAGGCCTGTGCCTATGTGCATTGGTTCTCACATGGATTGCTAGCTCCTCCATGCACACGTCTTCTGCTTAGGACCATGACAACATAGTTCAGGGCACTGGCCCACCTTTCGCTGAAAAGTTGGACTTTGTCCCCATTAACAGATATGAAGAGGCTTCCCATGGGATGAGGACTACTAGTATTCAAGAGAGAATGAAAAGTTTACCTTTCAGGAAGGTTTAAGTTAATTTGCATGTTCCCCATGAGACATGTCTCTTCTCTGGCATGTGATCTGGAGGTGGACTTGGCAGTGTTAGATTAATGGTTGGACTCAGTGATCTTAAAGGTCTTTTCCAACCCAGATTATTCTAATATTCTGTGACTTCCCCTTTATGCTCCTCACTGCAAGTTTGCTAATATTCCACTGAGGCAGAACTTACAAATTATCTCTGCTGTACAACAGGCTTACACAAACCCCCTATCTTTCTATGTGTATCTCAAGATACAAAATCAAAGAAACCTTTTTTATCTGTGAAGGAAAATGAGAATCTAAGAATTTGGGGAGACTGTGGAAAATGTTTTCTAATATTAAGAAGTCTGAACAATCACAATAAATGCATCAAGTGCATCACTGTAATATATAAATTTAACTTATTATGATCTGCTGGTGGAAGTGATAAGTTAATAACTTACCAAGTTTAATTTCAATATCATATGGGTTTTTTGAGGGGGAAAAAAAGAAAAGCAGCTCATTTTCTTTCCAAAAGTGTGAGAGGAGTGTTTCTATGAATAAACCAAAAGAACTAACCGCAAATACACAATGCTATCCAACAAAAGCACTGGCCTAAAAATATCTACAAAACAAATGGATTAGTGATATCCTAGAATTATCATGAGCAGCTGATAAAGCAGCATTCCATTTCACTGACAAACTGCAAAAAAGCAGGTCTGCACCTGAATTCTTGTCCATTGCACCTGATATAAACTTTTTTTTTTTCTTTTTTAGTATTTTTCTACTGGTTTGGACTCCTGTGTTTACATTGAACAAAAAAAAATCCCAAGAAACCTAACAAAAATATTATGGACTAGGGAAGAAGAGGAGAAAGTATTGTTATGTTACTAGAAATACCTGAACTATATTATTTTTGACAAAAATAAAGCTTTCTTGTGTAATACCTATTCTGTGTAACATACAAATATCCTAATTATTCAGATAATTTTAAAAAGCCCAAACAAACAAACAAACAAACTAAAAAAATAGTCTTTTGGCTGGTTAATACCTCATCTGCTCATCAGTTCATCATCTCAGCCCAGCTCCTGCCTTTCCATCATTTCCTTTTTAAACCAGAAACACATACCTTTACCATCATCCTTTACTGCCCCAACAATCATCTGTTTTTAGGACCCGTGTGGTACTGAAACAGCTTCTGTAACTCCTTGTTACCTTTTTCCGATGCAGGTAAATAATTTTACTGGAAACATGAGTGCTTTCTGTAACATTAAAAAAGACTTGTGCAAACAGCTGGTTTATGTTAATAATTGTTCATAGTTCGTAGCCATAACAGTAGCTTGTTGGAAAAAATTCACAACACTGGAACTGTGAATATATTTATATTTATGCTGGTAGTTTAGGCAGAACAGAGATTGCTCAGAGAAGGAACATCCAGGGCTCCTGGGTGAATAAAGCAACTGTTGAGTCTGAAAAGGGAGACTGAAAAATTAAGCACTGGTAGCTGACAGAATGGGTCTTTGCTGCTTATTGCTTTGGGGTCAGTGGGAAATGGGGGCTGGCAACTTTAACTCAATGTTAATCAAGTGTTTACACTGGAACTTCTCACAATATTTCAGCCTTTCTAAGCACTGATAGTTCATCACCAGGATATGTGCTGGGGCTCTGTTGGAAGCCTGGGCAGAATGTGCTCATCACTCCCTTCTGTAATAGCTGCAGACTGGCTTTTCTTTCAGGGAAAGCCACAGAGCTGGTTTGAATCCACATTACATCCCAGTGTGGGGTCAGGATACAGTTGTGGTGTGTACCTAGATTCAACAGCACTGAATAACTAACGCCCTGTAAATACAGTTATTGCCATGGAGACCTCTCAAAGATTTTATTTGCCCTTCTGCATGTTCCCAGAAGACTCACCTGCCTGGACCTGCATTCCCAAAGTAACAAAGGTGATACGTCATGCTAGGAAGGTGTCCAAACCACCCACATTCACGCTCCATAGCCTGATGAACTGCCACTAGTGGTGACCTGCCTGTTCCTCAGTACACTTGCCTTCCAAGAAATTGCAAGTGTCAATATATAGAACTTCCCGGCTGGTGGTTTCCACCACCGATTTTCACTCTTCACTCATAGCCAACATCATTTGACTAGGAAAGAATAGCTGCTGACAGGAGCACCAAGTAAAGAGTAACTGGGTAATGGCTGGGCTCCTGAGCTCTGAATTTAAAAATTAATATGCTTCTAAGCACACAAAACTATTACCAGATTGATAATAATTCTATTATAAATTCATATTTTAGAAAGCATCACTATAATTGAAGAAAAACATTCTTTTGTCTGTTTCAATTCATCATTCCTTATGAATACATAGAATCATCACGTCAAAGTTTTGTATTTAGATAAAGAAACGACAGAAAAGCCATAAAATTGCATCACTTAATTACACAAAAGACTAAAAAGTAGACTAATAACTTTTACATAAAACTTACATTGTTTTTCCAAATAATAATGTTATTTTGCATAAGTAATTCCCTTCATTCCTTTTACAGTAATATCAGTTAGTACAAGTTCCTCTGTCAATCTAAGAAGGACCTTTTGTTTTTAAACAGGTTATATTCCTAAATGCAATAAAAATTAATTATTAAAACAGATAACACAAATAAATAACTTAATTCAAAATCTATAAAATCCCTTCTCAAGAATGCAGACTGCTGGTCACAATATCATTCCTTTCTCATTGAGACATCTTTGAAAACTTTATTTTCCACTTGACGTAGCATAGATATCTGCTGAGTTTGCTGATGATGTGCTGACAAGCTCTGGCTTTCTTGGAGCATATTAGGAAGTCAGGACTTGCCCAAAGAGCTACACAGAGCATGATGCCTCCCCATGACTGCTGAGAAACCCTTCACATCCCTTCTATTTGAGGTCTCCTGCATTTCTCCCAGCTCTTGCGGAGCTGCAACAGAAGGTTGCTCAGTGGGGCACTGCTGGGGACTGTGCTGGTCCCAGGAGCCTTGGGGCTGCTCCACCTGGACCTCACTGCAAGGAGAGGACAGGGCAGAGTCAAGGTCACAGCTGCCACTTGCCCAGGCAGGGTGAGGTGGTTAGTGCTGATGTGCCAAGACCAGATTAACACAATGGTTAATGAGACCTTTCCCCCAAACACACTTACGAACCTGAACACAGATCTAATGCAGCAGTCTTGCTTAAGACCCTTCAAGTCAAGACTGCTGCTTGCAGTTGGTCATTCTCAGCATGCTGTAGTGGAGGAATGGGGGGAAACCAGAAAAAAATAGAGCAGTGCAGTAAGAAAAAAAACTGTAGTGCTTTATTGAATTAAAAAATGGACATTTCTTCAAAGTGTCTTTACAAAAAACACATGAAAACTTTAGCATCAGTTGTATAAATATATCAAAAGGAACAAATATTTTTTAAAAACAGTATTTTGGCTCAGTAAAATAACTTTCCACCAAAGGTAGGGATAACAAGTAGCAGTTTTTCATACAATCTATTCCAGTCAGCAAAAAAAATAACTCAGGAGGCCTGAAATTGCTGGAACTCTGTTGGCTGGCCTGCACACTGCAAGTGCAAAGTCAGTATTACACCCTAGTCCTCAGAGTACAAACACCGTAGTGCCGGTGTCTAGTCTTCACATTTGATTTAGGGATCTTCTTACAGAAGAGTTCTGTGATCAAACCGTACAGCTTTTGTCCCACTAAATTCTTCTGTTGATGTGAAACATAACATTTAGCCTTGCTCAGATGGGTGTCAGTAACTTCAGGTGGGTCTCTAGGCTCTTTTACATTACAACAGGCTGTTACCAAACACACAGTGCATTTACAAGCTGATGGTGTGCAATAGCTCAGTGAATGTGGCACTTCACAGCCCAAACTGTCCCTCCCTTGACACTTCTGTCTTGACTATTCTCTCCCCCCAAAAAATAATCTAGCATTATAAACTACACCACTGCCAATTCACAAGTCAAACGTAACTTCAGAGTTAACAAAATTGTACCATGGAAAACAGTGGGTGGGGAAGAGAGAGGAAAGATTCTATCTGCACAGTAGCTTTTAACAACCTTCTCTCCCAAACAGCTGTATGGAAGCTGCAACTGCAGCCTCAATTCATCTAGCCCCAACCAACTCAGGTAGACAGTCACCTCAAATTCCTTACATCATCAGGGGAAATGAGAAAAGCAAGAAGCTGCAGAGGGTAACTCGGGGCATCTCTCACTTTAAGGAGTAAGGGGCAACAATCCTATTTTAGCTCTGTTTTCTAAACATACCCGGAGAAAAAAAGCATGGCCC
This sequence comes from Columba livia, assembly GCF_036013475.1. Lineage (NCBI taxonomy): Eukaryota > Metazoa > Chordata > Aves > Columbiformes > Columbidae > Columba > Columba livia. Next base: position 68,122,011 of record NC_088602.1, read on the forward strand.
AGCTACTGCTTTTCTTCTCCCGTTGCACTCTGAACCATCTGGGAACCAGATAACCGCACTAAACTAAGAGAAAATTATTCTCAGGAAAATAACAATTTCTGTCACTTAAGTCTGTTGACTCAGGCTCAAGTTTCAGAGCTGACAAATGCAAGAGTGAACACCCTGGCTGGGAAGAAGAAGAAAGACTTGCTCTCCTTCAGCAACAACAACCCATGAGAAGTGGGTGCACTGAAGCTCCTTGATCTGGTCCTTAAGGTTGAGGCAGATGAAGCCAACCATCCTGTACTCCCCATGAGAGTGTTTGTGTCATTAACTAATTGTTCCACTTGGGTAATAAGGACAAATGTATTAAACCACCTAACTAGAAAAAAAATCCTCTGGAGATTTTTTTTTTTTGAGTCAGTACAGCATTACAATGGAATTTTTACAATATCTGCATGGGACAGTTCACTAAAAATGGCACAGTTCTTTAAAATCTAAAAAAAAAAAAAAAAAGATGAATGAAGTATATTTATCCTTTGTCAGGTTCAATAGCACTTTTGGGGGGCTGGGATGGTCCTTAGCTTTTCTCTTGGACAACGCCATACTGATACAGTAACACGGAGGGATTTATCTCTGAGCAAATAACAAACTTGTAACAAATAAAGGTTTTATGTCATTTCATTAAAAAAAAATTGAAACAAAAACATTTACTGGAATCAGCCACACCCATTACACAATATCACAATTATAATTAATATAGTTCCCTTCATATTCGACCATTAATTGCAGAAAAACAAGTTTTCTGGGTTTTTGATAGTTTTTTTTCCCCTTCCATTTTTAATACCAAAAGAATTCCACAGTGCAATTCTTGGAAAAGGCCTCATGTACCTTCCTACAAGTTTTCCACGTCACCACTGTGCTACTGACAACATTACAAGGTGTTCTGTTGATCTGTCCAGAAGAAAGAATGATTCACGTCTGTAGACAAAGCTGTAGTACCTTCAATCCAGAAAATTCACATGAAATTGTCTGCACAACACAGATACATGTGACCTTCAATCCATCCATCACCAACCATGTGAACTAGATTGGTCAATATGTATCACTCTTCTGTTGTCATTTAGGGAGAATTAAAGTCTCTCGGTAACAAATGCAATCCTGATGAAGGTGCGTTTTTTCTGGATGGCATGTGGTAACGCACTTTCTTCCAGAATCTGGTATTTGCTGAGTGAGACCTTTCTGAGAAGTCCCCTTTCCATCGGATAGCCCCGTGCTTTTGCCTAATATATTTGATGGCTTCTGGCATGTCCGCATAATCTCGGATTTTTTCAAGTTCAATGAGAATTACTTTAATGCCTTCTTGGATAAGAGCATTATATAGGGCTAGCTGCTTTTCAGACACATCTTCAATAACACTGTAACAGGAGGGTTCTGGTACTAAAACAATTATCACTCTTCTACTTTGACGGATTTTTTCATCAGCAACGCTGATCACAGCTGGAGAGAAAAAGGTTGTGCAAAATTAAGGCTCTGTATTTCTATTTTATGTTACCAATGTGTTATCTTGCAGCTGCTTCATTTACTGTCTGATATTTGAGACAACACACTTTACCTCACAAATAGGGACAGGTAAAGAGCATGCAAGCAGCTACATTGGATTAGCCAACAAATAAAGATTTGGCCAATGCAACACAATCCAACCCCGTCAGACTGCATGTCTATATTCTTGTTCTGCATAAACAAAGAAGTGCTACCAACTATCTACTAACCTTGCTAATGCCATTTTATTAGCATCATAGGTGCAATTGCAAAAAAACAAGTTCAAAAACCACAGGGCTGGATACAACTGTGACCTTTTCCGTCAAATGGCTTGTACTGATATGATTAACTGTTTTCTGTTACATGCAAGCAGAAGAGAAAGCAAAGAATCCTTCATTCAATGGCATTTTAGACAATTAACTCTAAAACAGCAAAATACGCTAAATGCCACACAAAAACCATACGAGTTAACCCTGAGAAGAACCCTGACCCTTAGAGATCATCCACAATCACAATTTCAACTCTTCTTCCCCTTGACATCTTTCCATCTCCCAGAAATATAGGCTAGCCAGGCACTGAAAAAAACCTGGAAGAGCTAAAGAATGACAAGGGAAAGGCTAAGATAAACACCATGGGAGTACCCAGTGCTGTATTTCTCATTCTCCATCAGAGAGAATAACAAAATCGTAGCTTATTCAATGGTGGGAGATATTTAGAATCACAGCTGATTGCCTGTTTCTGATTTGTATTTGCAGCTGCCAATGAGAAAACTCAGGTGTACCTTGTCTTCAGATATCTTACCTTCTCCTGGTAAATCATCCCTCCCAAATATGAACAGGCTATATCCACACTGTCTTTCTAAGACCTCTGGCAGTATCTTCAGAGCAAAAATATCTGATGAATACAAACAGCTCTCTCTGTTCCTTGGGTACAGAATGTAAGCATCGTAGAGCTTCCCATCTGAAACTGAAGAGTGAGCAAAAGGAGTTACATAAAAGTGTATTCTAAAGACACAAAAACAAGTAAGGAAACAAACAATGTAAATCTCTAAACTCAGTTTTTTCCCCACTTGAATCATTGTTTTAGGTCTTAATCCTGCTATTATCTAAGCATGTACAGTTATACCAAGCCTGAAATATTTCTGGAAACAGGCCTTCTAGAATTCCATATGCTGTACCTGAATAGGCAAAAGAGACCTGCAAGATTAAGTGGGTTTGAATATTATTTTTTGAACTCTAAATAGAAAAATGTTATTACTGAATTATCTGGAAAATAACACTCCCAGTAGTACCACTGAATACTTAAAATTCCAGTTGTCTTGTAACTCATAGGTCATTTTTGTAACCTAGAGCTTCAAAACACAGCAACCATTTAGACGGGAAAACCAAAATGAAGTATTTGGCAACTTTCAAGATCTGCACTGTATTAGATATCTTGGAACAAACTTTTCAGAAAAACCAAATTTAAAAGCCTTCAAAGAAATCCAACAGAACCTCAGTATCTCTAGAAAATATTTTCTCTTTCTCTAGCCGTGTACCTCCTCTCAGATGTTTGGAAATGACCCATACTTCAGCACACTCTCATAAACAAGACCCCTTCAACATTTTCCTGACTGCCAGGAATTTACAGAAAGTAAAATAATCAGAAGTGCCTTCAAAGAGAAAACAAAAGAAAGTGAAATTTGTCCCGGTTTGTCTATGTAAAATTAAAAACACACAACAACTCCACTGTATTACTGCTTTCTGTAAGAACAGTAATTAAAAGAAATCTGAACAACTGCTGTCTGGACAACTGCTGTTAGAACAACACTCAAACCACTGAAGTGGGTCTTCAGGGAAAGGAATGGTAGCACTGGATTCATGGAAAGTTGCTGATTCTTCTCCTGTAGATGCTTTTGTTATCTGAACTAATTCTAAACATCCTAAAAAGATGTTATCCTTTCAAAAATCTCAAGGAAGACCAATCACACTCCATGAGGTTAACTCATTGCTTTGCAAGGGAAGGTGAAGGCTCAAGACAACACACAGCACTGTTACACAAACATACCTTTTTCACCCAGGAAAGGATGGCAGGAGTCCCGATACCAAAGAACAATATCAATTTTGAAGACCTTGTAGATAAATAATGTGAAAAATACTAAAAATGTTAAAGAAACTCCTCCTCCAATTAAGTAACCCTGAACGTTCCGAACTGTAATAGAGTGGAATAAGAAGAGAAAAAAGAAACAAAATACAGTTATATGTTAGAACCAGATAAAGACAAAAGAGATGCTTGAAATTGTTTAGTCAGTAAAATATTTTTTTTAAAAAAAAAGAAAGAAAGAATGAATGAGTAGGACAAAGATTTGGGTTTTTGTTTTGGTTTTGGTTTTTTTCCACATATGCCTTCTGCAAATTCTGTTATTTGACCAGTCTACTTTTATCTTTCAGAGAAAAGGTACCTTAGCAATGTGACAAATGAGGCTACTCCTCTGCTGAAACACCAAATATTGATGCATATTCCAGTGCAGCAGTAGAGTGAGAATTCTTGTACAAAATTTTACCCATCAGAAAGCAAGAAAGTCAGAACTGGGGAAGTGGTTTTCTGAAAATGCAATTTTCCCAGACCAACCAGCTTTCCATTGTCTCTAGCTTCTTCAAAGATCTCTCACTGAACCTACTAATTTGTTGTCCTTAACAGATTTGTTGTCCTTAACAGATTTGTTGTCCTTAAAACGCCTTTCACAAACTGCATTTTCAATTCATGCATATTCAAGGATTTCTGAGGTTAAATCCTACCCTGATAATCTTTATAAAGAATTTATATAACAAGCAAGAGCTCAGATCCACTTTCAGTCAAGTATTTGTTCGCAATGTGGCCAGTTAAAGGTAAGTTTGAGAACATTTGTCAAAGGTTTGGCTCGTAGTTGAGAAAGCCTGCTTAATACAAGCTCAACAGACAGAGGCTCTTCTGCTGCCAGATTTAAATTAAATGGGCACTTATAACATCTAGTTATATGCTTTTCTGCGTATCTGCTTATAAATAAAAAGGATTAACTTCTTCAGCCTTGAATTTGAGCTTTTAAAACTCACTTTACCTTTAAGTTCATCTACTAAAAAGAAAACTTCAGGCTAGTCAACAATAGATCAAACATCATTGTCTCTGAGTGCAAGACTGGGGCAGGATGCTCCCAGTGGCACGATGCTCCTAATCAACACGCATGAGCCTATCTAGAAGGTGATAACAAAGCACGTGCATCAGTAATGGAAAGTCCATAATCTTTCCATGCAATCTATTTCATTCTTTCACTATCATCACTGCTAGAGTTTCTTCTACTATATAAATAGATATTTTTTTTCTTCTTTCTCCTGGCAATCTGAGCCCATTATTTGTTACTGCAGGATAGAACAACCAGGTCCACATATACATTCATGTCCTTTTGACAGTCCATTCCATACTTTGTTATGTCTTCCCCTGAGCTTTTTTAGAGAATTGGCCATTTTCACTGCTCTTCTAGACAGTCTTCTCTGACCCACATGCTTCTTTAAGTGTGTAAAATGAATGACAGTATTCCACTGAGGTCTAATACTTGCTTCAAATAAATTGGAGTCTTTCATTATTGTTTTCTAAATCACTGAATGAGAAGATGAAGCTAATTAAAATACCTATTTTCTTTAATTTTGCTATGAATATGACAAAGAAAAACCAGAAAGAAAGGTATTGAGCTGCATTGGCCAATTTGCACAACAGTACATCACACAGCTCTAAGTAGGGTGAAGTAACCAAGAAGTCAGCATCATAGATCACTATTTTACCAAGATGAGATCTCTTACTTGGGTATTCCAGTTTGATGTAGGCTGTAAATTGTCGAGAACCATATATGACGTGACAGAAAAATTTATGAGCATAATCCTTTACTTCCACCTTTGAAATGGTAAATTTTGTTCCAGATAGAGCAACTCCATGAGGCATCTTCTCTCTGTCATTAAAAAAGCGTAAAAAGGAAACATCTGTAGAGAAACTGAAATATCAGTGCTCAATATGAGAGAGATTCATCTATCTACAAAAACAGTAACATTCCTTTTTACTTCTATAACCTAAGAAGCCAGAGACGTACAGTTAATATCATCCTGCAACAAGCAGCGTCATGACCAGAGGTGACTTGGCATTTTCCAAACATATTGGGTTGTTGGGGTTTTTGTTTTGCTGGGTGGGACAGAATGCACCCTTAGTTTTCTGTCATCTGCACAAGAGCTCAAAGGGGTGGCTGGTACACCAGAGGTTCATGCTACCATCCAGAGGAACCTTGACAGGCTAGAGAAATGGGCTGACAGTAATCTCATACAGTTCAAAGCGATACGCAAATCCTGCCTCTGAGGAGGAATAACCAGTCCCATGACATCCTGGACTGCATTAGGAGGAGTGCTGCCAGCAGGTTGAGGGAGGTGATCCTTCCTCTCTGCTCAGCACTGGTGAGGCCATATCTGGAGAGCTGCAGCCAATTCTGGGCTCCCCAGTACAAGAGATGTACGGATTTACTGGAGCAAGTCCAGGGCAGGGCCATGAAAATGAGTAAGGGAGCAGAGCATCTGCCATATTCAAGAGCAGGGATTGTTCAGCCTGGAGAAGAGGCTATGGAGTGGAGGAAAGGTGGTGGAACTTGTCAATGTGTGTAAATACCTGACGGGAGGGACTGGAGAAGAGAAAGCCACACTCCTTTCAGTAGTGCCCACTGACAGGACAAGAGGCAACGAACACAAATTGAAACACCTTCCCGTCTGAAATTCCATCTGAACACTTTTTTACTGTCAGGGTGGTCAAACACTGGCACAGGTTGCCCTGAGAAGTTGTGAAGTCTCCACCTGTGGAGATATTCAACACCTAGCTGGACACAGCCCTGAGTAACCTGCTCTATCTGACCCTGCTTGAACAGGGAGGGTTGAACTAGACAGTCTCAAGAGGTCACTTCCAACCTAAATGATTCTGTGAATAAAAGATTATTCAAATCAGTAATAACTAGTAATAAAACTGTCAAGAGAAACATCATCTTCCAGAATTCTTTACACCGATGATGAACCAGGAACCTTTCTAAGCACACTAGAAGACTCCCCAAGCCCACAGTGTCCACAATCAATTGCACCAAACAACTTCGGAAATAATGATGAACAAAATTCGTAAAAGCTGGGTGACCCTGGTGTCAAACAAAAACAAACATGCCTTTAAGTCTGATATCTAGTGTCACAAGAGGCTTGGGACATAATATGCTACCCTGTCAAATACTATCCTGCTCTGTCAAATACTATCCTGCTCTAAGGTAGATTTACAAGTATAGGGTGGGAGAAGCCACAATAGGAAGGTACCTACAAACTGGCATCCTACCTTGTATACCAAAGTGACGTGACCTTATGTACTCAAGGAGGGGACCTCATTTTGCAGAACACCCTGAAGAACCAGTTTCTGTTACATATATAATTGCCAGAAACTTCTGTCATGGAATGCCAATACAAACCTCATCATTTTGCAACATGTTCAGATTTGTTCAAGTCAGTTTTAACTTTTCTCCCAGAAGAGGAAAGAACTATCTCCTAGCTATAAGCCCTCAAGTCCACAATGTTAGCCATGCCTACAGTGTGTTTTGGTACTAGCAAATGCTTTGCAAATTTAATTGCTGAGAAATTGCTACTATTTTTTGAAATAAAACATTATTGCAATTAGATTTATTTCTCTGATACTGGATAACTTATTTGGAACTATCAATCCTAATTAGAACTTGAACAGGATGTATTTTGCACATTGTCAACTCTGGCATGGGAAAATTATCAGGCAGGGTAGCGATAAGAAATGGAGTTCCCTTCCAAGCAAGCCAAAAATCTTAACAGAGAACTGCCTCAAGTCAAACATATTAAATGCTTTTCAGGAAGATGTGTTTATTAGCAGCACTAAGTTGGTTTCAGAAACAGCTGTGGTTACAGAGTTATAGTAACTTCAAACATAGCTACACAGAGCTGCACATGTGTCTTAACTGGTGAAGCTGAGAAACTTCATGCCCTAAAGAGTAACGGACTTTGTTGTGCCTTAGAGACATAAGTTGGGGGCCTAATATTTATAGGAAAACAACCGAGTATACAGATCTATAACGAAATCAATAGTTTCCCCTAAAGGAACCTGGGGACAAACTAGAACTAAGATTTCTTCTTGTGGCCAAATACAGATGAATGAAAAGGATAATTTTAAAAGCAGTCTGCAACACAAATCTCCAGCCATACTTTGCAGTGATGATGGCACTTTGTGGAGACAGCAATGCTTCTGCATGAGTGTGAACTGATCAGCTGAGATTCTTTTCTTTTCCTTTCTTCTTTGCTCTGCATTTTAAGGGTTATGTTTAACAGCAGTGACTGGTACAATGAAGAAGCAAACAGTACATCCACACTCTGCTATGGAATAGACCAGTCACTGAGTAACAGAAAACTAGCAATTTCTTTTGAGAGGGCAGGACTTATCAGCCTAGTGTGTTTAATTTTCCTGAACATTAACAAACCCTATATGTCCCACAAAAAGAGCTTCTGCTTTCTGTTCTTGAGGATTAGCAGCTGTCTCTCTACTTTGAAAAGGACCAACTTCACAAATAAGAGTAAATGGGGTGATTTTTCATCTTGGAACAATCTGTCCTTCCCATACTAATGATAGAGAGCAGGCTTTAATCTATTAGCAAATAAAGATTGCATAAGAACAAATGCATAAGCAAACCTTACCAAATTATATGTTTCACAACAGCATTATAAAAACCTACATATGACTGCTTCATTACTTTTGTATCAGATATATCTAATCTGTCTTTCAATGACTTTAACGTTTGACGAGTAGTCAACCTTATGGTGAATTCACTGCAAATTACTGCAGATTACTTCATCTAGAAACATACTTACAATTCAATGTATAAGGATACTTACTCATAAAACTGTTCCCTGTAGGTGCTATCAAAGCTATCAACATCCTCATCATTAACTTGCCAGAATGGAATCAAGCCATTTATGCCACTTGATATGTTACATTCCATAACTACACGAGAACCTACAAAAAAAATTTAAATATGGCAACTGAATGTCTTATAACAGAAATAGCATAAAGTGATTAAGGAACACCTGGGAAAAGGAGTGATATCAAAAAAAAACACTTACCTCATGAAAAGCAGAGTCCTTAAAACTCATCCGTTTCTAATCCACACTTGTGTGTCTCCTAACTGGATACAAATTCCACCCTAAATGTAGGCATCTAAACATTCATGTCCACATGTGAGCTAGATATCTAAACTAGTAACAGAGTTCAGCTCTGCTGGAGTCCACTCACATTAGACACCTGGACCTTATTAACTGAATGTCTCTCCAGAGTCCACTGAAAGATCTCAGGGCTCAAATCGGTTGGAGGTGCACAGTATGGAGACCTCTGAGATGCTCTCCATCATCCAAGGCATCTGTATGGAGCTGGCAGATAGGACTCCACATCTTCAAGAAACCTGCACTGCTAACGTAGCCAGACCACCCAAAACCACACTAGACATCTATGTGCAAGCAACTGAATTGAGCCCCCATTAATAATAGTATGAATTAAGGCTCATAGCTCAAATGCAGATACCCATGTCTCTCAGGGGTCCGTACTAGGACCAGCACTGTTTAATATCAATGACACAGACATGATCAAGTGTACCCTCAGCAAGTCTGCAGGTGACACCGAGCTGAGTGGTGCAGTTGACACATCCAAGGGATGGGATGCCATCCAGAGGGACTTGGACAAGCTCGAGAAGTGGGTCCATGTGAACCTCATGAGGTTCAACAAGGCTAAGTGCAAGGTTCTGCACCTAGGTCAGGGCAACCCCGATATCAATACAGGCTGAGGGATGTGCTGATTGAGCGCAGCCCTGCTGAGAAGGACTTCGGGGCACTGCAGGATGAAAGACTGGACATGAGCCGGCAATGTGCACTTGCAGCCCAGAAGGCCAAACATATCTTGGGCTGGATCAAAACGATTGTGGCCAGCAGGTCAAGACAGTTGATTCTGTCCATCTACTCTGCTCTGGTGAGGCTATACCTGGAGTCCTGTGTCCAGCCCTAGAGCCCTCAGTACAGGAAAGACATGGACCTGTTGCAGAGGGTCCAGAGGAGGCCACCAAGATGATTAAGATGATTCTATGATTCTATGTGTAGACATCTATACCCTGGAACTGGATCCTATTCTTAGTGACCACACATATCTCTACTCCACATCAGAGTCTTTTGGCCAACACTATCTACTGGGATTCTGAACACCTTCACACTCTGCTTCCAGAGCAAGCTCATCTGTCACTCAGCTCCTTTGCCACCAACAGTGCAGATCCTACAGAATGCCTCAGTATTAAGCAAGCAAGCCAAGCTGCAGCATATATTAATTTCCAATGTACCTCAGAGGACTCATTTTACAGGAAGGTAAGCAGCTTCCTTGGAGTCCTTTCATTCTGTATTTTGCACATGGAATTTACGATTTGACAGGAGAAGGTGGGCTCTTAGTTCACGTATGTAAAGATCTCAGTCTTTTGTTTCCTAGAACCACATCAGATCTGAATGCTTCCACCAAGGGGTAGTCTCTATCGAAAGTATGGTATAAACCTTTAGCTCACATGCAAAGCAGTCACTTGAACAAGAGTTCACATAGAAATCACAGATGCTTCCCAATCTCTTCCCTCATGTCCTTCCACCATAAAAATGATTTTTTTCTAAATATGTGGTTTAGTACATTGCACAGCTCTTCAAAAGGCAGAAAGTCTCTTAACTGTTCCATGCCTTTGATTTCTATGCATTCATGAATGTGCTGTTAAGGTTGTGTACAAACTTCTCCTGCCATTTCTCATTCAAAAATACAGGTGTTTCCAGGTCCATACAGGTTTTTCCAGGCTCTGTCCCACAGGCATTTAATGGGAGCAAAGATTTTTTTCCAGCATGTCATTAAAGGTACCAGACAGAAAATATTGCTACTGAATGGCAGTGGCATTTGTAAAAAAAATAAAAATAAAAAATAAAACAAACAACAACAACAAAAAAACCCAACAACAACGAAAAACCACAAACACTTCACCAACTTCCTTTAAAGGGTCTCCCTGTAGTAAAGAATCATTTGTAGCTGTTCAGTAGCCACTTGTTCAGTGAATAAAGGCTTTGTGTCTCTTTTTAGTTTCATATGTGGCTGTTCTCCCACTGTCTGTAAGGCAAAGCTGTGTTTGTTCATCTTAGTTGGTCTAAGGCACCTAATAAGCAACTTTTAGTTAACGCAGTGTCTAAGCCATGACACACGTGGACCAAATGCTGCTCTAAAATAAGGAGTCTAAACAAGTTGTCACGTAACACATCTTAACATAGGTGGAGAGTCATGGTCATCCCCTGGACTAATAATTGCTCAGTTCTCCATATTCTAATCAATTACTACCAAGGATTAAGAAAATTTTTAAAAAGTCTTCATCAAATTAAAGAGCCTTTTAAAGGCCTATACGGATTGGACTCCTGAGTAGAAGCTGCATTGGTAAGAGTTTTTCTGAATTAAATGGGAAGTTAGAACTAATTACCAGTCAGAACCACAAATGAGATTTACGTTATATTTTAATGGATAAGAGATGCAGTACAGGGAAGCCTCACCATAATATTACTTCATTTCTTCCACAGTTACTATTAAAAAGGAAAAAGAAAGTTTTCAGGCATAAGAATTAGGGTTGTGTGAGGTAAAAGGAATGATAATGGAAAGTCTCCTTATTTCAGTCTAAGATCTGATGAACAAATTCCCTTATTAATGGAAGGGCACAAATAAAGCTCTACAGGCATGTAAACATAATGAAGCCAGAGAATATGTAATTACCAGAAAAGAAGCAGCCTCTGAGCCATTTCAGAGTATTTCCAACAGAATTAAGTAACCATATGAAGAGTGCCAGACTGTAAACTGACAAAGCAATACTGTTCGTATCAGATCCTGAATACTCCCCATTTAAAACAAAGCCTTCTGGACTTTGGAAGAACATAATTTCTATTAAAGCTCATTCATTATTCTGGTCAAAATCCACTCACCCTCACGAAAACCTGGCAACTTCAGAATGAGATATCTTTCACAAGCTCTTGAGGTCAAAAAACAAACAAACCACCTCCAAACAACTGCAACAAAAGCCAGCCCCAAACAAACAAAACCACAAACCCATCAGTATTTCAGTGCTGTTCACTTCAGTTTAATACCATATGCTAAAAGTTAGAATTTGGGCCAGACAAAATGCTTCACATGATGTAAAAAGAAACATGAAGCCTCAACATAAGAAAAGAACCCCTGATACACAAAGTATTTACAAGCTGAACATCAGAAAAAGCAGCAGCAAAAGCAGACGTGTTACATGGGACTACCACCAGTGTGCAATATTTAAGAATAATCCACAATGCTCTGGCCTCAGTTCCTGTGTGGTGCCAGACCCCAAACACAATCTTCCCTCAGAGCTTCTCTAATGAACTAACTAGTAAAAATCATTCCTCAAAAGATTACAAAACAGCTTAGATTCTTAACTAGGAAATTCTGGAATATCACACTTCTCCAAAATCAGTTAATGCTGTTTTTAATAAAATACTTTGTTTGAAGCAGTTCCCCTTGGTGCAAAACAAGAAAAACATTACAGTTCAAGCAGCTCCAAAACTCATTCTTCTGGACTACATTAGTAGGACACAACTGTCCACTACATGGTGCAATCTAAACATGTATAGGTTTGCTTAGGAAAAGACTTATAAAACATATACTTGACCCATAGAATCACAGAGTAATTGAGATTTGGAAGGCACTTTGGGAGGTCCTTAGTCAGATTTTCTGCTCAAAGGAGGGTCAGCTGTGAGGTCAGAGCTTTACCAGGTCAGGTTTTGAAACTTCAAAGGATGGAGACTGACAACTCACTGGGAAAAGGTTGTTCCTTATATCCAGAATCTCTTGTTTAAGAAATTTCTAAGATGAACAATACCTAGGATATCCATCAACTAGCAGCTCACTGTTTCACAAAAGATCAGTATCTGAAACCTTTTAACACCTTACAACAAGGAATAAAATCCAGGCTGTGAAGAGGGAAGGGGGACAGGAAACATACAGGAGGAGGAAAAAGCACCGAACTGGTCAACTGGTAGCTATCCTAACATGTTACATAAATCTAACCATATTTCCACAGATACTGAGGATATGTCCAGGCATAGACACTGAGAAGTGGTACAAAGGACAGACAGCAATAGCAAAATAAAAAAAAAAAAAATGCATACAAGGTGACACTGCTGATCAAGAGACTCCAATCTCAGCCACACAGTTACTCCCCCTGCAAATTACTTGCAGGAATCATGTTCTGTCATCTGTCTTCGAGATATCCTCAATTCACCTGCCTATCTCCCAATCTTGTTCAAGTCAGTGGAACTGTTCACATGTTATTTCAGGAAGACCAGCATCTTATTTCTTTTACCTAATGTTAATGACTTCTTAAATACTCACTACTTACCAAGTTCTACTTCAATTGTGTTGTTATTTGGATAAATAAACTCTGGTTTCAACTGCGGTGATCGTTCTAACAGAAACAAAGAGAAAAATAAAATCTTCAGGCAAGAAGAGTTCCACAGCTTACTTCATTAAACAGTTTTACAATGGCTTTGCTTTATTGTTTGGTACTATTGTAGCACCATACTTACTACCAGTTTCAAATTTACAACAGAAAATATCTCATGAGATTTGCTGTACTTTATCCAAATTACTCTATTTTAGCTTCCATGTTAACAAAAGACTTCAGTTCATATTAAAAATACTTCCAAAAAATCTTGAATTTACTGGCAGTTGATATAAAAGCAATAAAAAAAAAAAAAAAACACAAAAAACATTATTAACTTTGTCAGAGAGATGGATAAAGAAGAGAAATACCTCCTAGTATTTAAGTAAAAGAGTAAACAAGCACACACTTAAACTGGGCTGGAACTGCACCCTTCTGCACAATACATAGACCTACTGCTAACAACTCACTGTTCTTGTATCACCTATCTAAAGTCAGAATTTAAATTTAATTTAAAAAGATGGACACACTCCCTCCAGCCAGCTTTTCTGATAGGAATACTATTATGGTACTGGTCAGGTCATCAGCAACACTGCCTACGAAGATGCAGTTACCACGATCACAGAAACAAGTGACAGTACTAGGAAAGTGTGACAGTCAGTTCTGCATCCTGTTAGATGCAGAAAAGCACAACCCAGTGCCAACAGTAAGCCAGTCTTTTCCAAAGGAAGATTTATTAACTTTATAGTACTTATACAGCTTGTCCCATCTACTTTCCCATCAACTGAGATTCTAGTGAACTTTGTGAGTTCACCAAGAGAGCCACAAGCAAGTGTTTTGCTGTGACGATCTCAGCAAAAATGCCTTTTTAAAAAAAAATATTTAATGATGCACTGTCTTCGCACAAAACACCTCCTCCCCACCCCCCTGTAACCATCGCTTCCTTCTTATTTTCATTCCTAACCCTGCATTTCTCACTTCCCCATGACAATTCTTCTTCAGAAGCAATGCTCAAGGGTAGCAACATGCATTATTGTATTCTAATTTTAGCATTTGGGGAAAAGAATAATTTTAGATTTGCAACTCTAATTTCACCGAGCTGAAAAGTAACACGCCAAATAGCTTATACCTGCATGCAAATATTTACAGCAGAGCCAAAAAGAGAAGCGAGTAACCTCAATGCACTCACCTTTAACCTCTAGACTTATGGTTCGTGAAACGTTGTATTGTTTTCCCATATATGTGTATACCATGCGGCACGTGTAGTTTCCTCTGTCTTGTACAGTTGGGTTGTAAATCAAGACAGCATTATCAAACTCTGACAAAATAAGTCGCTTGTCTTCAAGAAATCCAGTTTTACACTCCTAAACATATAAAAAAATACTTGTAATTTAAGGGAGCTAATAATCTGATATCTAAAGAAGTTACTGAACTCTACTGATTATTAAAATACATGCCAACTACTGATTTTTCTGAAAGCCACAATGTGGGTTCTTATCCAAGCATCACAACACTCTAACATGAAGCCTGATGACGTCTTGCTGCATTTGCACTTTTTAAAAATCACTGCAGCCACTCCTTTAAGTTTCCAAATGCCATGCCTTAGTTCATTGCCTTCATTTAACAGCTTGACAGTTTTCTATCTCAGGTGTAATAAAAATTATTACACATGTAGCAGAGAGTTTATGAGAATATATGCCTGCATTTCTGTTTCACTGAGATGAACAAGAGCTGCAGTAACAGTGCCTCATGCTGTTGCATACATTACCATTTCTGTGACAATGCAAATACGGTGAATAACTTCCCACTCTTCCCTGACCTCTTCATCTCAAAGGAAGAAGCATAAGTGCAGCACCAAGGTTATTTTACATGTACAGGCCCATGTAGCTTCTTTAATATCAGCATCAGAATTAAGAATTGAACTACTTTAGAATTTTACCTTACCACAGGCAAAATACATGTTTGTAAGCTTGCATAGTCTACATAGTGTTTTGGCAGAATCAGAGCAAGAAGTATAAGAATACCACACCATGATCCACAGATAGGACAAGCCTAATATTCTACGAAAATGTAATAATTATGTACATTCTTGTATTTAAGGAAACAAAAGTTTTTAAACTGATTATCTACATAAAATAAACAAAGGTTAAACCAGATTTTCATAAATCAAAAGACATGTTTTTTACTCTGGAAAAAAAAAACTTGCAATCCACACATGGACAACTGTTTTTTTAAAATCTGCCTCCCATATCTCCTTACACCTTCCCAATAGTGTAGCAAGACAGATGCCTTATTCAAACTCTAGAGAAAATAAACCTTCCCTTCCAAAAGCTGTTTTTCACAGTTACTTCATAACACATTTTAAATAAAATATTTCCTATGCACACTACCTTATACCAGTGTATTTCAGGCTGATTATTTTCTTCATCTTTAAAATGTTCTAGGTCTGGGCATATAATCTTTCCAGTATTTGTGGTCATCACTTTTTGTTCAAACTTCATTTTTCCATTGAAGCACAAACTGTTATCATTCTTAAAAACTGTTAAATTTATAGTTTTTGTGTTGGATTGGTTAAGTTTCCTGTGAAGAGAAGAGCAGGCAAATCAGGTCATTAACAATAATGTTGTTTCCTGCAAGTCAGGGAGTTTACAGAAATGGACTTCAGCATCTCCACCAGTCTTGCCTCTAACACCCCTGATACAGCCCCCGTAGTTCTTAACCACCCCTCAGCTTCTCAACCCCTGTTCAAGACCAAGAGATGGGAGTAAGTTCTGATTTTGTGTTGTGAGCAGAAGCGGGGTCTGCTCTGGAAGCACTCAGACCTGATGCTCTATGGAGTCCACAGCACCAACCCAGCCTTGCCATTGTCAGCGCTATGTTTGCCAACACATGGTAGTGCAGGGTAACCCAAAACATATCTGCACTGGAACATCCTTGGTGCCAAATGAACAGGAGAAGACAGGTTCATCTCAGCAGTCTTTGGAGGGACATATCAAGAAAAACAGACTGTAACTCTTAGCAGAAGAGAAACAGAGCTTCCGAATAACATGTACACTTTTGTGCAATATCAGTGGGAAATCACTTCAGACCAAGAGCTCACAAGAGCCTGTGGTACAGCAGCTCTGCAGAGGAGAGATGGCACTATCAACTAGGAGCCTAAACCAGAAGTAAAGGAATACTCTCTATTTGCTCCACTCTTAATTTCTCAATGCTGTGCTAAGGGAGAAGTTTCCAGAAGACTGAACTGCATGTTTTCACAATCCTGGGCTCAGCTTCTATATACTGCACCTTGACAAGCTGTGTAATTAAAGTGACTGATGTACAAAATGTAGCCTACAGTTAACATAACTGAACTTTAGCAAGTTTTTTGTGTTGCTTACATTAAGCAAGTCAGGGATGTGAGGTGCCCACAGGAACATATCTCATAGCTGGAGTAAGTAGAAACAGAACAGGAAGGACTAAATTAAAATTATGTTTATTATGTAACTGGGTAGCTCTGAAGAAATTACGTTTCTTCTGAGTTCCATTTATAGCTTCATTATCAACCATGGAGAAGGAAGATCCAAAGGCCTGAGACCTCTACCTACACTGGAAGTTTTTGCTGATCACTGTTACTACATTCACAACCCAAGCCCCTTCAGCACAACTGGTGCACTGTGTGCACACCAGTAAACATAATTACACACTACTAAAACAAATTTTGGGTTACTCAAAAAGCCTGCATTGGCTCTTCTCAGAGTGCTTTGGTGAGACCACAAGGAAAAGAAAAACTTCTGTGCTCATGCTCAAAATTAACTTCCTGCTCAGCAACTTCAGCCACTACAAGTAAGATTTGACCACCTGAAGTGGTAAAGTCCAGTGCGCTACTCTGACCTTTAAATATGGCAAGAGCTTTAAATAACCAAAGAGTTGAAAATAATCTATTTTTTTCTACTTCTCCGTGCACTGAGATCTTTTGAGCAGTACCAGGGACTCATTACTTTTCACTGTCTCTAAAGCTGTCTAGCACATTGTTTACTCTTCACAAGCATTCTCATTTTTGACCAGTAATATTTGGTAATGTTTTAAAATAATATATAAGAATGTTTTTATGACTTTTAATTTATAAATTGCTAAAAGGATTCCCAAAAAGTTGCTAAACTCTCTGGAAAGTCTGTATGTGGTGATACTGCAGAACTTGTAGAGTTTGCTCCTCTTAGATCCTTCTTCCATTTAACCACATCCAATGAAGAAACCTAAACATTCCTCTGATCTGTCAGTATCAAACAGCAGTTTGAGCACAGGAAAAGCTGAAGCAGTTAAAACTTTTCCCTGTGACCTTACACTTCATCCAAAACAAACAAACAACCCACACAGACCATGGTTAATATTATCCTGCTTTAACATGAATAGTCTTCTGAATGAACCACTTTCGTAATGCTACATATGTGGAAGAAATAGTTTAAAAAGGCAGCAGGCAGAAACAAAGAGCATAGTCAAACCAGTGCTTTTAATTGATCTAAGCTCTCTACCTAAACCAAAAAATTCTGTACACTCAAGTTCCAAGAATATATTATCACACTCGTAAGCGTCAGCAACTCAGTTGTTTCCCTCCTCCCTTCCTTACCTTACAACACACTCATAAAGTCCAGAATCTTCCAGCGTTGCAGGGATAAACCAAAGCAAACCCTCTCGCTGATGAATCCTGGCATCTCTCTCTGTGGTTACTGGTGTAGCACTACCATTTTTATACCATGTCAGATTGTAATCAGACGGAAGCATCGGCAGTGTAATTATTGGGCAAGTAATAGCTGTAGGCTCTCCAACAAGCACAAAGTAATTACAAATAACACATTCTTCTATTAAAAAATAAAAGAGAAAAAAAAGGTTAAAGCTTTTAATCTGTATACTTTTATGTTGTAGAAGTATTAACATCCATTTCAAGTTACAAAGAATTAGAAAATAAACTGTCTGTAGGAAATTACCAATAAAATATTGCAAGGCTACAATTTTTTGTTTGTTTGGCACCTTCTGACTGAGGATCTAAACCACACGTTTTACAGAGCTTAAGCCACAACTTCCTTCAATGAAGGTAGTCAGCAACAAGCACATGTAAGTCCAATGGCCTCAGTGCAAACCAGGATATAAGAAGATACAGGTGTTCACCAGGCAACAGAAGCTGGAAGGCATTCAACAGTTAACTTTAAGTCAAGGAAGCCAATCTCTTTGGACTTTCTTCAGAAGAATCAGGGAGAGGCTAATCAAAGCCTCAGTACTCTAAATTTATGTGCCTAGATTTAAAAATATTTATGTCAGTTTGCCCATTTCATCCCCAGTGTAATTTCAATCCAAAAAGAGGCATTCAGTACATCTTCAATAAGCTGAAGCACAAACAACCCCCAAATCCATTATTTGCTCTCAGTAACTCCTTTCTACTAAATACACACAACTCGTCTCCCTCAGGTATTTCTTTTTCTTTTTTCCAAATAGTAATTTCAACAACGTATTTAACTTACCAGCACTGAACAGAGGTATCAGTGGAATGAGATTACCAATGAGCAAAAATATAGATGTCATCTTTTGCTGCAAAGAAGAATTTTTTTCCATCAATGTGGTAAGTGTTCAAGCTGCACTATCCTCCGTCCTCTGCATTACTCCTTTAAAAAAAAAAAAAAAAAAAAAATATATATATATATATAAATCAGAAGCATTAGTCATCTTGGGAAGGGAAGAAAAATGGGTTTGGTAATTTAGCCTCAGCCTTTGAAGAATTCAACTACAGCAACTGTTGGCCTTGACAGAAGGCTGTTCAGTTTTCAGCTTTCAACTGGAATTTTCCCAAATTTCTACTGGAATAACTTTTGCATAAAGTGTAACTTTCTTTTGCCAGCCTAGTTAAGCCAAAAATAATAAAAAAAAAAAAGGCAAACCCTCTAGCACAGACAAGTTATGATAGCATACAGAGCATACAGTGATTTAATCTATACCGTATAATTTAGATACCAAACCTGATTAAGCTATTCTCCTTTCCACATGTTTAGAAGAGACACAGTTGCAGAGATGAGGTTTTGTTCTTTGAACTGTGCTTGTACAGTTGAGGCAGTACAGCTTTTAAGAAGAGATGAGATGGCAGTTCTTTGCAGGAGAACAAGCACACTAACTCCAGGGTAATCCAGCAGGCACTTAAATTTGCTACTAAAGTCAAACGTGTGTGGAAACTGTGGCTAATATGAATTGCTGTGGTCAGACACAAAACAAAGTGTTCAAGAATTGTAGTTTCACTTCACACTTCAGGTCTTCTTTGCAGCTTTCTCCAACAAAGACATGACTGAACAGACACTCACTGTCCTCATGGCCCACAAGCGGCTTCCACAAAACCTCTGAATCTTAACCAAGTCCTGCTGTCCTCTCAGATGTGGCTGCTCAGCAAGATGTCATCAGAGCCCTTCCCAACCCACCTACTGTCAGACAGCTGGTAAACATTTAACCACTGTTCCTTCTGACAGCTTGCAGGTTAAGGTCTGCATGTAGCCGTTTTGTCTTTGTTCAGTTCCTGACTATTCTGCATACTGCTCCCTCTCACTCTAAAGCAGTCTGGTTTCCCATGTAGCCCTCCACTGCAAAACATTCACTGCACAGGTCCTAGTTAATATTTGCCTTCTACCCAGCTAGAAATGGCTGGAAGAAGAGACGGTATTCTCTGAAAAAAACACATGGCCTTGACTTTTTTAACCAGTGTAGTTCACTTCAGTGACAAATAAGCCATATCAGCTCCTTCTTCTGAAACATTTCATACACGGAAGTGTTGGGGTAGTTGAGAGGGACACACAGAGCAGAGTTCAATACTTATATTAATGTAACAGCCTCCAAATATTTACATCTGTTGGACAGTTTATCTGACAGAGCACTCATACCATAGTCTTTATTTAGTTGCCTTGTATGTGGTTTTCCTGTAACTTGCCAATGAGGTGATCATCATGCTTGAAGTTTCAGTTTACCTGTAAGGAGCGGAGAAGGGGAATGGAAAATGAGAAAAAAGGATTTTAAAAAACACATCATTTGAACAGCAACACACTAATACAAAAACAGATTTTCCACAGACATCTTAAGTATAAATGCAAGAGCACACATTTGCCTACACTAGAGAGACTCCTTAAAACAGAAGAGCAACAACAAAACTTCCAGTAAAGAATGACCAGAGTTCTAGCAAAGAACTTTGGAAAATTAAGTTTCTGTCCAACACAAGATCCTGTTACACAGTCAGCAAGCAACAAAACCCAACCTAAGGAGTCACTTTTGTAAGACAGATTTAACCACTAAAAGGAAACAAAGAATACTTAAATCTAGGGGAGGGTAGGAATAACTAAGCAATCCAACAGGTTAAGCTTTACATTTTGCACCCATTACTGGTCTCCAGTACCAAGGCTGGATGTCTTTCTAATATTGTAGGCTAAATCTAAATATTTTTAAAGTTCTGTTCTTTCAAAATGCACACACACCCTACCAACTCCCTTCAAATATTGCAGAGGTAAAGCTTAAAATCTCCAGTTGGAAGGAAAGAAGCCTCTAGCTTTTTAAGTTGCAATACCTGGCAGCATATGGAGCATTTCTGTTCTCGTCAGTATAGCATCAAGTGACCACACAAGATTTTTACATTCTTTCTTAAGCAGAATATACAGAGAAATATTATCCAAAATCTGTAAGTGTGAAACAGCTAACTTGGTTTAAAAAGCAGATGTTTGCTCATGTACTTAACAACTTTAGTCTTGTAGTGGCTTCTATCCCAGTCTCAGCAATATGAAATCCCCCTGTGATACAATCAGGGAAGCTCAAAATCTCACTTATGTAGTGAGTAGTGGGTAGTGAGGTGGACTGCGAACCAGCTGAAGGAAAGAAGCCAGAAAGTCGTGGTCAATGGGGCAGAGTCTACTTGGAGGCCTGTATCTAGTGGAGTGCCTCAGGGGTCAGTACTGGGACCAGCACTATTCAATATATTAATCAATGACTTGGATGAGGGAATAGAGTGTACTATCAGCAAGTCTGCTGCTGACACCAAGCTGGGAGGAGTGGCTGACATGCCAGAAGGCTGTGCTGCCATCCAGCGGGACCTGGACGGGCCGGAGAGTTGGGTGGGGAGAAATGTAATGGAATATAAAAAGGGAAAGTGTAGAGTATTGCATCTGGGTAGGAACAACCCCAGGTTCCAGCATAAGTTGAGGAATGACCTTTTAGAGAGCAGCATAGGGGAAAGGGACCTGGGGATCCTGGTGGACAGCAGGATGACCATGAGCCAGCACTGTGCCCTTGTGGCCAGGAAGGCCAATGGCATCCTGGGGTGTATTAGAAGGGGTGTTGTTTGTAGGTCGAGAGAGGTTCTCCTTCCCCTCTACTCTGCCCTGGTGAGACCGCATCTGGAATATTGTGTCCAGTTCTGGGCCCCTCAGTTCAAGAAGGACAGGGAACTGCTGGAGAGAGTCCAGCGCAGGGCAACAAAGATGATTAAGGGAGTGGAGCACCTCCCTTATGAAGAAAGGCTGAGGGAGCTGGGTCTCTTTAGCTTGGAGAAGAGGAGACTGAGCGGTGACCTTATTAATGTTTACAAATAAAGGGTGAGTGTCACAAGGATGGAGCCAGGCTCTTCTCGGTGACAACCAATGATAGGACAAGGGGTAATGGGTTCAAACTGGAACACAAGAGGTTCCACTTGAAATTGAGAAGAAGAAATGTCTTCTCAGTGAGAGTAACAGAACACTGGAACAGGCTGCCCAGGAGGGTTGTGGAGTCTCCTTGTCTGGAGACATTGAAAAGCTGCCTGGACACATTCCGGTGTAGCCTTATCTAAGTGTTCCTGCTTCGGCAGGGGGATTGGACTAGACGAGCTTTTGAGGTCTCTTCCAATCCCTAACATTCTGTGATTCTGTGAAAGAATGGAAACTTCACTGATGACACTGCCTACATACTTAATTCAGAAAAATGTTTCAGCTTAAAGCTTGTTGGGCTCGAAGGAAAAAATGTATATGAAGTCTTTTAAAAAAATAAGGAAAAAAAAAGAAAAAAACGCAACAACAACCAACCAAAGCCCCACGCCAATAACCAATTCGTGGTTCAAGCTACTAAAAAAGTTTTGATTTCCAAGTTACTTGCCTAGTATTTATCTTCCCATATTTAAATTATAACTTACTACTTCTCCTTCAAAATTCTAAAATTATCACCTTGAAAACAGAAATAGAAAATGTGGACCTAATTTATGATATTGACATTTTGTTCTTTGCAGGATGTCTGTCTTTGCAGAACACGCCCTTTGACTTGCCTTAGGCACACTGCCAACTTTAAATGCCATAAGAACAGGTTTTAAAGACATATTGGGTCCCTAGGTCCACATGCAGTGTAATTAGCAAACTTGTCCTTCAGGAAGCTGGGCAAAACACATAACTGTATCTTTGTTTTCCAAATTTGCTGTCTCTGATTTTTAAAATATTTTACTTGAAAATAGTTTATAAATACATGGACATGGCAGGTCTCTCCAAAGGCCAACACGATGAAAAATGCTCAAGACAGTAGTATAGAAAGCATCTAAGTCCCTCAGCTCTATCTCAGCACATCACTGTTAATTTATTTAAGTGGCTTTCAATATTGATCACTGCCTACAGGGACTCATTACAGCAAAAGTGACCAACAGATCCTTAGCCTTTAAGCCACAAAGAACGACACAGAAATTGTGATTCAGGGCAACTAGTTATCATCTCTGCAAACAACATAATAGATAGAAGTGTAAAGTGTCCCAACTTAGTGGCATACCTGTATGAAAGAACTGCATCAGTTTAAGTAAAACTTTAATACAGTTTAATTGAAATCAGAGGCAAGGGTGGAGAACCAAACCCATATATACGTGACTTGCTCCAAAATACAACCACCAAGACAAGATTCAACCCACCACAACAATTTATGAAGCTCACACCTTTTTCCTTGCTGTGCTTACTCCTATCAATAGGCTTCTTTAAACTGCCTACCAGGGTTAAACCACAATAGCAAAGCAAGATAATATTTCTAACAGACTGAGCCTTGCTTCCAGCTTACCACTGTCCTGAGGTCCCAACTTCCCTGTCTAACGTGCTCAATGTATCAACAAAATGCAGCTGAACATTTTACGGGGGCATGCATGAACACTGACTCACACAAAATGATGCACAAGCACCTTCTAGAAGCAGATCTCTTTATCCACAGTGGTATTCTGACGCTGAAGTGGTAACCACAAACTTTAGTTTTTAAATGTCTCCTTTCCAGACAATCCTGCAAGATCCAGCACTACAGAAAACTCATAGCTGTAAGGAAAACCTGTTATCCAAGACATTCTGTTGAAGCTACATCAAAATGAAGTCACAGAAATAAAAGAGTAATACCCATGGAGAGGACTGCAATGGTTAAATCTTTATAAGCTCAATTCCAGTTCAACTTTGAGACAAAGTATTAGCTGCTCTAAATGTAGAATCTGAAGAAAATGTTTGTTATAGGTACTCCATCATATTTTGCCACAGCACAGGAGGCAAGGAAAAAAATATATCTGTAGCTCTTCATAACTCGCCACTGGTTGATTCCAGCAAGGTGAAAAGTTACCTATACAGACACTTCCACCTCACATCAAACTGAAGGCAAAGAGAGCATCCAAACAACCTTGAAAGAAGTGGTCTTATCAGTATTCAGATCAATTGAAAACAGTACCTCCTTTCAGCGAGTTCATTTTGCAGGCAGCGTTTGGAGAACTCTTCTATGTCATTTCAACTCCTGATGCCTGTCAATATAAAGTAATGCAGACTTTAATAGGGAATATTTCTTATTTAAGTCTAAAGTTGCCATTTTTCTACTAATATTTTCAAAGTACAGTTAAAGAGGCTTTTAAAAGGAACAGAAGGGCTCATGAGGATAAAACTATATGGATCAAAAATACAGTGATGCAAAGTATTAAAAAAATTAATGTATTACTTGGGGGGGGGGGAGAAATCAGTAATATTGTTTTATTAAAAATATAACAGTTATTTCTCATTTAAGGATGAATTTAAAATATCTGAATTAAGGATTCTGTGTTATAAAACTATTTTTGTGCAGGAGTTTCATGTCAGTTCCTCGGCTTTTCCAGCAATCCAATTTTGCAATCTGTCTGAAAGGTGAACGTGTTCATTTAGCAACACCAAACTGTTTTCTGAGAATCTAAGTACATGCAAGTGGTCCAAGTCAAACAAGCATTCAGCTGCTGAATTTACAAAGAAGAAAAACAAAACACATCCAGCACTTTGCTCGAGTCCCTGATGAAAACTCTCCAAACTTATGAGCTGCTGCTGTAAACAAACCTGAACCTGATTCAGCTCAGTAGATTTTCACGAGTAGCCAAGTCCTACCAAGCTGTGGCTCCACAGGCTGCTGCCAACCATCTGAGTTGTGACCAGCTGAGTCCTGGACTGTCAGAGCAGCTTCTCACTAAGCTTGACACCGATATTTCTGCAGGCACCTCTTTCACCTCTTGTCATCATACAAACAGTTAAAAAAGATCCCCGGGCTGATCACAGTTATGTAGTAAATGCTTTCTGCAGTGTTTTACTGAGTCAAGAAGATTTACGCCAAGCTTTATCCTGCTTCCTGTTACAAGTACTGTAAAAAATGTGACAGCATTCAGGACTCCGATAGCTTTCATTTCTATACCATATATCCCACCTGAGTTTGTCTAACACCATGCAGAACGAGGAAGCAGACACAACTGCAAAATTAAAAACTACTTCCAAGTAAGCCATTTGGTGCCCTAAGAGCAGGAAAACCGGCAGCCGCACGAAGAGGTAGCAGGACTGCGCAAACACAGCGTGCATCAAAACAGCCTCTAAACACAGCTAACACTAACAGAAACCAACTTTGCGGGTTTGGTGGTTTTTTTTGGAAACCATCAGCACTGCAGTCTGCCTGCCAAGGAGCTGACCCCAGCCCTACCGCAACCCGCGGACACCCCGACCGGCCAGGGGACGCCGCGCCGGGGAAGTTTCCCTGCCACCGTCCGCTCCCCATGCCGACAAACGCGGGCAAACGGGTCACGGAGCAGCGGGGGAGGAAAAGCCCAGCTGCTCCAGGACGCCCCGCTGCTGCCCTCCCCCGCCACGCCGGAGCCGAGCCCCGGTAGGGAGCGGGGCGCCTGCCTGCCCACCGCGCACCGCCCGTCCTCACCTCCGTCCGCTCTCCACGCTTCGCCGGCCGCCTCGGCCCGTGCCACATAGCGGGCGGGCGGGCAGGAGGCCCCGCCTCGCCCGGGGAGCCGCGTCCGCAGCCACCGCCTCTCCCCTCCCAGCACCCGCCCAGCCCGAGGGCCGGCCCGTTGAGGCTCGGCCGGCTGTTTCAGGATAGCAGGAATGGCTGTGGGGAGCCTGGGGAACCGGCCAGTGCTCACCGACCCGCGAGGGTGCGTGTCCACCGTGCGCAGCCGAGCTGGCCCTCATGGTGGCCTCCTTTGGGACATCTCCCCGAAGTTTGAGCTAGCCCTTCTTTCTCTGGCATCCACCCGCCTGCTTTAGCCACCACGCCTGGGTTTAGTTCTCCTTCAGGCTGTGATCCCGGAGCGGCAAGTTGACTTTGAAAGACATTGAGGTGCTGGGCGAGTTCAGAGAAGGGCAACGAAGCTGGTGAGGGGTCTGGAGCACAAGTCTGATGAGGAGCGGCTGAGGGAACTGGAGCTGTTTAGCCTGGAGAAAAGGAGGCTGAGGGGAGACCTTATCGCTTTCTGCAGCTACCTGAAAGGAGGTTGTAGCATGGAGGGGGTTGGTCCATTCCAACTAACAAGTGATAGGACAAGAGGAGAAGGTCTCAAGCTGTGCCAGGGGAGGTTTAGATTGGATATTAGGAAAATTTCTTCACAGAAAGGGTTATCAGGCATTGGAACAGGCTGCTTAGTGAAGTGGTTGAGTCACCATCTTTGGAGGTGTTTAAAAGACATGTAGATGCAGTGCTTAGGGACATGGTTTAGAGATGGCATTAACAGTGCTAGACTCTATGATCTTAAAGGTCTTTTCTAACCAAAATGATTCTATATGACTTAAGTGCTGTATGGACAGCAGTTTTCCCTCAGGCTGTCCTCAGGGCTCATGGCAAGCCCTGACCAGGCTGGTCTTGGAAAGCCCAAGAGCCCCATGGCCAGCTCAGTGTGCCAGCTTTGCCATGGTGAGGAATAAAGCCTGTTTGGCAGCTTGGTGGGAGTGGCGATATTTCAATTCTTCAAACAACCATATCCTTTCCATGCACTGTGGTGCATCCAGGACATGCTGGACATAACTGCACATGGCCTGGGGACCTGTGTAGCATAGGTGAAGCCAGTCCTTGGTGAATCCACCACCCCACTTGTGAAATGAGTATAGGGACCCCCACTTCTGCCTGGGATTTTCCAGGACAGACATGTGAGTGCCCAGTGCCACCATTCTCATATTCCATCGCCTGGAGTTGCTCAACCTCTCTATTTGGAGCAGAGTTTTGTTTGCTTTCCATCACATAAGTGTTTACCTTTGATCTGATTTGGTCAGCTGTCCCTTTTGCTGTGCCAGGGTATCACTTTTTCAGCTCAAACAATAGTTTATTCCTTCAGGGTTTGGTTAGTATCTCTATGTAGTTCTCATTCTTTGGTTTAATAGTGAAATTAAACACGTTTAAACATAAAAATGCAAATTTTTCCATGCAGGGAGAAGTTTCTCTGGAATTGTTTCCTTGTCCAATAGTTTTCAATTAGTGTATTCTCCCCCTTGAGTTTGCCTTCACCTCCTCCATTTTGGTTCCCATAAACTTACTTTTAGTCACTCCTCAGAGATATGACTGCAGGGTACCTGGAGTGATTGTTTATCCCCACCTCTATTTTTATTCAAGATCCACATGAATTAGCTTTATTTTTGTTCCAGTTGAGGTAAATATCCATGTACATATGAATTATACAAATGTAATGTAAGAAGGAGCTTTGCCTTTGGAGTTGAACAGTTCCCAAACCAATGTGTAGGTACTGTTAACTTGTTAAGGGTTTGAAAAAATGAGGGAAGACATGTTGAAACTTATTGAACAGTAGAGGAGATCCTCTGTTCCTGACTCAGAGAACAATTACTGCTTCCCAAGTAGGAAGCTTGGGATTTCGGGGGTAGAAGGGCTAGTTTTCTTCCCTCTTGGTTTCATTAACACTAATTAGAATAAAGGAGGGATTCTCATACTGGGCTTCCTCCATGTTGACAGTGTCAGGATGGAGAGCTGAACTGAGCCATGGAGCTCTCAGAGAGGAAAGCTGTGAAATGTTTACCAGCTTATCCGATGATATAGAGGTCGAGAAGCCCATTTATGAGCTGGATGGGTATATTTCTATTCCCGTTGCTGTGTGTGCTTCTAAGCCTTTGCAAGCTCTCACATCTATTTTAGCTATGCTAAATGCTTTAATCTGCCTTTGCCTTCACTGTTTTTGAGTCAAGGGTGGTGGTAAGGTGACTGGCTAATTTGGGGGAGCTTCATTTGCTGTAGCAATCTTAAGAACAAAGATATTGAAGTGTTCTGTATATCTGCCCAATACTTTGTTGCACAACATCCAAAGGATAAAAGCAATGCTTCTAATTAAGCTGCAAAAAGTTTGAAAACTGGTGATACAGGGAGTTCAGAGAAAGAGAAGTGTCTCTCAATAGCAATGAGTAGGAAGCTCTCCACCATGTAACAAGAGAATAGGGAGCATGCCAGAAACCCATCAGTTTCATGGAAGAGTAACATTTACATATTGGATGTATATAAAACTTGGTAGCTGTTGAAGATAAACTGATCATTCCTGGAATCTGGCACACATCACTGTTTCCACAATTCTGATATCCCATATCTGTCATGACCACACTTTCAAAGTAAAAACCCAAAGTACTCTGGCACTCATTTTAGAGAAACTAATCACTCCAAACCAAAAGTACATTTCAAGCAGAACGCACGCAAGCGGCAGCACTGCCAAATTGTGATTCAGGAGCAAAGTATGCACTTTTCTCAGAGCAGAGCACGTTTCCTAGAGTTTCCTAAGACTGTTGTGAATGAATTTACCGTGAAACATCTTGTAAGACTTCAGTTAGAGAGGAGTACTTTTGCAAAGTTTAGTTCTTATTCCACTGAAGAGCTGTTTTCCCAAGTGAGATTTGCAACCCAACCTGTTACCTCAATCACACAGTCAACTGTGTGAGTGTACCTAGCCACTGAGTTCACACATAATTGGGAAAAACCTGTCATTGCTTCCGACTGAAGGGCTCTGGGGCATGTTTCAGGGCTCAGACTTCTGGGCCAATGCCAGGCTGCTGCTAGCAAGACTGCATTGTTCAGAAATCAGTCAGCGCCGAGAAGCCAGACAGAGGTTTGTGTCCTTCAGTAGCCTGGAGTAACTGGCCAGGGTGAACTTCAGAGCAACACAGTAAGTTGTTCTTGTTGGCCCTGAAAGGTACCAGCGGCTCTTGGCACGTCTATCACTGATGTTGGAAGTGATGACTATGTCACACTAGTTCATTCAAAGGCAGTCTGGTAATTCCACTGGAGCGCTCCACAGGGCTCATTGAACTTGTAGTTTAATATAGATTAATGTGGAAAGAAACACAAATTTATGCCAGAGAGCCTATTTATACTGAGTTAAATCTTGCTACAGGTTGCTGCAGCACCAGAAGCTGTAGATCTTTAAAAACACAAGCCAGTTCTGAGTTTCCTACAGACTGAACACACCTGTTTTAGCACAACAAGAGATCTTGTGCCCACCAAGATCATAATTCCAAAAAAAACTTGAATCTGGGGGTGGTCGATTTTCTGGTCAGACAAGTCCAAACCAAAAATGAGCAGCTATATATATCCTACTAGATCCTTTCCCTTAATGCACCTGAAGCCCAAAGTCACAGACATCACATTGCACTCATAATAATGTTTTTAGTGGTACTCCTTCAAAAGCATATCAGGCCTATTTTGTACACATGACAGTAACTTGAAACGTGCTTTCATGTATTGAGGCTCATTCCGTCACACTGGCCAGCATTTCCACACAAAAGAGAGAGAGTTCATATTTGATCAGGTATATCTGTCTGCACTTAAAGCAAATTTATGCTGGGTAGAGCAATTGATCTCCAATTGATACTTTAAGGAAGTGAAAAACCTGAACATATCAGTTATCTCAAAAGACAGCTTTAATAAATGGAATCTCATTTAAAATAAAAATAGCTATTCAATTTTTCTTTTAAAAAAGCTAGAAGACCTTTCACTAGTTCTACATGTTTCCATGTGCAACTGCTGCTTAAGTGGAGGAGGTCTCTGCAGCTACATGACTGCTACTGCAGCAGTTAACCAGGAATGCATTCTGGGAATGCCTTCCCCCTCCTGTCCATCCAGAACCACTATGCATTTCTTTACAGGATGCTTCTCTTCTGTCACCTCTGTGACTCTTTTCCATGCCTTCTGAGAGAACTGCTGACAGTTGTTGGGGGTTTTTCCTTTCTGCCTTCAGCACACTATAGCCTTGTTCATTTCCAATGTGACTAAGCAGGTCCAAAACCGTGCTTTTTTTTGGCTTTACCACATTACTTTTTAGGTAAATCAGCCATGCTTCTATTACTGGCATTCCTGAGTAGTTCTGGTTTGAACCAAAGCAGTTTTCAAGGCAGATCCCGGAATGGCTTCAAGTCTATTGTTGGTCTTCTTAGGACTTCCTTGAGGTGGAGGCAGCAAGTTGGCACTAACAATACTCATCAGAGCCAAAGCAAGAGACAGCTTCCCCAGCCAGTAGGAGGAGAGTCATTGAAATGAAAATCAAGTTTCACAACTTGATATCTCTGCCTGACACACAGTCACCTCAAGATCTTATCCTGTTTTGTGGGTTAGAGTTCTTGGAGTCAGCAGAAGTGCAACTGAAATGGCTGTAATTAGTTTGAAGTGAGGTCTGTGAGATGGATGCACCGCTCTTTCCCTCATATGTAGCTAGTGTGAATTTAATGTGTCCGCATCTGTAATGACTACGATCTATCTGCTCTCACAGAGCAGCTCTCTAACTTCTGGTATGGCAATTTGCTGTGTAATAATGTGCTCTCAGAAATTATTATTGAATGTGTTACAATAGAGGTCAACATGCTGAAAAGGAACCTGGAACTGTGAGCAAAGGAATCCTAGGTTTAGCCTTCTCACCCAGCCAGAAAGGGACAGCACACAATAAAATCAGGACGAACTGCAATGGCTGCATGTTCAGTGCTTTGGTAGAATACCACTAAAATTACATGACCAAAAGCAACAAGATGAAGTAACAAAGTGGCCTGGAGAAACCCATACAATAATATGCTTCTTTAAATTGTTAGGAGAAAACAAAAAGGATGCACACAATTACAGCAGAACCTCAAATATGGTGTCTGAAAAAGAAAGAAAGAATCTTTAGGAGCAGTAACTTGCAGTGGACTAAGCTTAAGTTTGGGATCTCACCCTAGATCAGAAGGAAGGATTAGTTACCTTAGAAGCATGTAGAAACGGATGTACTGCTGCTTTCTCCTACCACCTGTAAAACCTGTGGCCTCAGGACAGCATGGGACACAGGAAACAGTGTATTGAGCTACTTTTGCCTGGGCTATGACATTTCTTGCAGCAAAAAAGTGAGAAGTGGAAGATGATGTTCATTATAAGATAATTCTTTATCTGCAACAATTGATTTCCTGTGTCTGGAGCATGAACCATTTGCCTTTAGAAAATTATTTACTATCTTTCATAGATCTGAGCTCTAACTGGCTAGACATGAATCACTGTGTTACGTGCTACCTCAAATGCCTCCAGAGACTAGGCAGAATGCTGTGATTAACATTTTGCCAAGCAGTTGATTTTCTGCTGTACACATGTCCAGGGGTCCTGTGCTGGCATAGTCACTGAGTTCTTTCAAAAGCTTTGATTTTCCTATTTTCTCATCTTGTTTTTGCTAAAGTGCCACAACAAATAAGCAGTACTGCCATTGTTAGTAGTTTTTAATTGATTAATCATCAGAAACTTCGTGCACAAACTGAATAGGGATCCAAAGCTAGCCTAATTGCAAGGAAGTCTTAGAAAAAGCCCGAGTAATCTGGGGGGGTGAACACAGCTGGAATTACATGCTCCCTCACTCAAAAATTTTATGCTTTCTGACTGCTTGAGGAAAATGGGTCATAAGTTATGCTTATTACTACATTTTTATTTCTCTATTATTAACACATATCCACTGTTCTTTACTTTTTGTAAAGTCCAAAATGCAGTTCTTGACAGAGATTTTTCTTTCCAGCCACGGTGTACTCACCCTACAATAAATGCGGGCTACAAAAAGAGGAGCCAAAGGCAAAGAGGAAGGACCACAGGAAGACTCAGTTTAGAAATAAGAAGAAACTGGATTTCAATCATCTAATTAGCGGTGCTTGTGGAGTGAAATGAACACGAGCACTTTCAACAGGAGACTGCTATGACTGTATTGTGCCATTGCTTCTGCTCTGTAGCAGCATATTAGCTCTAAGTAAGATTGATCTACGTTAAAAATGGGCAGATTTAAAGCCTGCGAGGCAGAGTTTCGTTGCCATTCCGACCCAAAACCAAAAGCTTACTGGTGACAGAGCCCTCTCTGTGGCATCCCTGTCATGCGTTTTAGCACATTTGTCGGGACACACCTATTTTCTCAGTAGGCCTTTAGTCATCAGCAGCGTTCATAACACATAACACTACCCAGATGTTTTTGTTTGTTTCCTTTTCCTTCCACATGTCCTTCAAACACAAATATTAGCTCAGACTTTGTAAGAGTAACCTTGCAATTCTTTCTCATCTTACCGCAATACCAACTTATTATGGCACAACAGCTTCTTCTAGATCCTATCCTTGTCTTACAGCCCTCCGTAGAAACAAAAAGAGTCTCCAGCTTTCTTGCTGCCAAGATGTCATACCACACTCACCTCCTTAAATTTTCATTCTTCCCATTCCCCAGGGGTACATGTCGCATTCCTCCTTGTAACCATTGTTTCTGGGCAAGCTCTTCAGGGCTTTCAGCTCCCAGGTCTCTCACGCTTTCACAAAGCCTGACTTGAACACTTAGGACCGAGTTCATCTCAGCAGATGATCCATCTGTGGTCAGCAAGAGTCACAGGGAGCAGTCTTCTGACCTGCTCCCCTCTACTTGAAAATCATCTCAGCCATATAAATCTACCTGCACTGTGCATGTCTACACTGGAGAAGATTCGTCCAGTCCTCAGACCTGCCTGAACAACCTGGAGCATTTCTAATATATTTAATGCATTGTTAATTAATTACTTATTTTATGATCATTCCTGTGATTAGATTGTGTTACAGAAGAGAAGAAAGACAATTTCCCTCATGGGTCCCATTATATTTTGAACTAATAATCTGTTTCTCGTTGCTTCCAAAATACCTGCAGGAGCTTATTTTGTTCTTGTGCTGAAACTATCCATTGCCTGAAGAGATGGCGTTCTCCTCAGCCAAAAGAAAGCAAACAGTAACGTGAAATACAGAAGTAGCTCACAAGCTGCTTTTCTGACAGGGAAACCTTTAAAAATTAGTTGGCAAATGATGACAGCAGTGTTATGCAATCCCAGCTCCCACTAATATTATGCTTTCTCCCTTGGAGACATTAATTCTGTGTGTTTTCATTTCTATAAAACACAACTGGACCACAGCTATAAATTGGGATTTTGGAGACAGGGGATAAAACAAACAAGCAAACAAAACCCCACGACAACAAAACCCCACAATATTGGTTTTTTCATCAGTCACGGGAATTTTTCTGCTGAATTTCATTAAATCGTCTTCATTTTTCATATTGGCAGTCACTCAAGGACTATCTTGTTATGGGAGTAGAAGAAAAAATATTGTGTGTATCCTTTTGCCCAGCGAGTCACCTCTGTTCCCATGGTCCTTGCTTAACTGTGTTAGCAAATGGTCTGTGATATGAAACTTACATTAAAATTGTGGTGCTCTGTTCATTGGGTTATTGGGCTGTGGACAATATTTTGCTTGGATTTTGTTAATCAAAACCAGCTCTCCACCCACAGTAAATACAACTGCAGATGGCACAGTAAGCTGCTGTGTTCCAAAATAAATTATGTTCATTTTGAAATTCTTTGAATTCAAATGGTTTCCTTCTCTGGATTTCCATGTGCTCTTTTTGTTCTGTGTCATTTTTCTAGATTATGTATGAGTGCCCACAGAGATGGGTGCTATAGCAGTCACGATCACGACCTGTGGGACTTACCTGACCCATGGGTATGTAAAGATGGTGCCCATGGGGTTCTCAGGATTCTACAGTACCAAAGGACAGAGAGGTCAGGGTTTCTGAGAACTTCTTTATTGCAAATTAATACAAAACTACTATTAGTAAAAACAAATGAATAAACATAAAGACACAAATACCAATATTAATATTTTCTACAAGTCACTACAAAATTGCTGCTACAAAAGCAAGTATATACATATTACATATACATATTACGAGAGTAAAGCAAATATGTATTTATTAAAAGATATTGCAGAATTCCAGCTAGTGAAGCAAGTACAAACTTACAAATTTCACCTGTATGCACAGTTTAAAATGTATTATGCAAGGTGTTACAGATATGACATTCACCAAACCACCTCCAAGAGTGGGGCTAATCAACGATGGAAGAAGTCTCACTTCAAAGATGACCTGTGTCATGGACTCTGAAGTGTGACAGGCACCCCCAGCAAGGGTCTGGTCTTTCCAGGACATCTCTTGTGAAAAGCTCTTGCAGAATAACTCTTGCAGAGAAGCTCATTTTGGATCGGTAGCAAGTTACTTTTTATAGCTTTTTGGCACAAATGCCTTTTTGGTAGATACCTAAGTGTGTGTAGGACATCATTTCTTGGAACTGTTGTTGCTGACCTCTGTTCTCCTGGAAGGTCAGTTTGTTATCACAGTTTCTGTGCTCTGCACCCAACAGGGCTTTTTTGTCCTGCCGACTACTCCCCATCGAGGAGTTTTCCACTCAGCTTATTAGGGATGTCTGGGGACTCTGGCTAAGGAGATATCCTTCTTTGTTGGTATGTTTACTGGGCCACCTTTGTGGCAGCTGCAGTCAAGTACATCAAATGACAGAACTTCCATTCTGCTGTGCGGTGGAGGATAAAGAGGAGCACACAAAGGCAAAAGGTGTAAGAGGTGGAGTGTGAGGGATGTCCCCACCCTGATTGAGCAAATGTTACTTTGATCCAAGCGTCACCAACAAGTGGGCCTGACTGAAGTCAGCCTTGCCATGAAGACCTTGAGAATCGCATTAGGCCATATCTTCTCAGGGACTAAGAAGTCTAGACCATGTCTAGACCAGGAGCTAACAATACCAGCCTGAGTTGGGACTGGACAAACCTAAAACCTACCACAGCTGCACTCCTGCACATACACCAAATGGGGGGTTCGATTACAAGTTGATCACTTTAGACTATTCATATCTGTAGCCCCCCCAACCCACTGAGCTCTCCTGTACCACAGGAGGCTGCATGGCAGTGACATTTTACATTAGGCCTAAAAGTAAATTGTGTGTTAGCAACATTTGTATATATATATATATACCCAGCTATAGCTTAATTATTAGAAGCGTAGTAAGTAGTAGAGTAAATGACTGCCCTCTAAATTATAATTTAAATAATTGTCAAATTATTGTTTAACTACTATTCAAATATTGCTTAATCACCATTTGATTGCCGTTTAACTTTTTATCCAATCATTGATTAATTATCATTTGAGCATCGTTTAATCGTTAACCTTTTAGTTAACCCCACAACTATGACTTTCCTTGATAGTTCACCTGCAACAAGGTGGCACATAGTCCGTATGAGGGAGATGAAACCAGTTATAAAGCCTCCCCAGCAAGAAGATTAGAAGATTTCTTTGAGTACATCAAATATTACAACTTATGGCTCCCACCAGGACTATCCTTCAGACCAGCTTCCCAGGCTGTGGAGACCATAACCATGTCAAGCGTGGTGTCTTGCACAGATGGAGGGCATCATCCAGAGCACACAAGACCAAGCATGCACAGTACCTCCATGTGCTCCTAGGTAAACTCAGAAGGTTATCTAGGGGCTGTCCAGACTGACAGACAAATTAATTTGTCTGTATGTACACTGTGCTTGTGGCCTTTACTGATATTGCTCTTTCAGAGCTTTGTAAATACATTTTTTATGCTGATACATTTCCTAAGCATCATTTGCAACTAGCCAGCAATTATTAGACTCTTTTTCGAGTGTTTAATAACCAGTCAGAGATGGTTCAGCCTAAACCAGTGGTGTGCTGTTGTGGATACCAACAACAGCAAACAGTTCCATTATGTTTCTCAGCCTTTTCCCAAAGTAAGTGACTTTTTAAAATGTCCTGAATGGCTTCAGTGTCAGCCAGGAACAATGAAAAGGGCTATCCATGCTACCTTGCCACCAAAACATGTCCCAAACTAGCATGGTCCACACAGAGGCAGAGTAGTTCTGTAATTTGCAGCAGCTCGTGTGCCTGGTTTAAACAAGTCATTGTCTGATGGGAGTAAATTACACGTAATGAATGTCTTCTGGTAATGCTTTCAAGAGGAAAATTAATGTGATAGATAAACAGTATTTGGGAAAAAAATAAAAATACAAAGCCTGAAGATAATTCAGTTGAATAAAGAGAACAAAGAGGTAAGGAAAGTGGGAACCATTTGGGCCTGTCATAGGCTGTGGTTTCCTGAGAAGTTCTGGCTTTGATTTTGCTGTTTTAGTTTTCAAAGAAGCACAGCCCCTAAGAAGCATCCTGAGCCAGATGCCATCCATGCTGTTAATGCCAAACTTTTATTTCAATGAGCCAGATAGAGGCTTCTTACCTCTTTACAGTAAATCAGACAAAATACAAGATCTGAGGGTTTATTTCTGTGCACTAACATCCAAGGTAGTAAAACAACTAATCAGCTTAATATTTAATGTTGATGAATTTAAAAGGTTAAGGTTAAACTTAAGAGCACATCTTGTACTAAACTACTTTCTTTTCATAGTATATCAAGTCAGTTCACACCCCAATGACCAGGTTCCTATATTTCACAAGTTTTAGAAACAAAATAAAACAATATATCCTGTATGCTTCCTGAGTTCAAATAATTCATAGTGACAACAGGTGAAAATCCTTCAAATAATTTGACTTGTCTCCACTGCAGCCGAAGCTTTTTTTTCATGAGATGTCAGGCACAACAGAGGGTGATAGTGTAAGAAGTCTGTTACCAGCCCTTCTGCCTCCCAGCATCCTACCAGAAGAAACAGCTTCCCCTGAAACACCCAGACCTTTTTGCAGCAAAGTGTAGAGCTCAAGTCAGTGCTGTAGAAAGTAACAGTTGGAGATTCAAGTGCTGGAATCCCTTTAATTATATAACTTCCTGATTCTAGTGTCCCGTGCCTTTTTAGCAGAGTCTTACCATTCTATATATTATTTATGATCGTCACTTTTATAATATTGCATCGCAGTCATGTCTTGTCTCATTATTCAAAGCAATGGGCAAACAGCTCTGATGTACACCTTTGCCCAAGAGAGCATGGAATACATGTAAAATCGAAGGATGTTACCACGAAATTTTTATATGGGAGGACAAAGATGGCAATAACAATAAATGAGGACTCCCTCTATGGTCTTCCAAGGGAGAACACACAGTTTGTTCCAAGCCTCCTGTTCTGAAATAAATCTGTTATGTTTTGATAATTTTAATTCCATAGAAAGCATTAATATTACTATCCTGGCCTTTGTCTTAGGCCTTCAAAGCTCATCAGAAGAGACAGATTTGTATAAAGAAGAGGAAAAATTGAGCAAGACCTGCATGGGTTAGGGATAAGCAGACAGCTACTTGAAAGAGATTGTAGTATGGTGATGAGTGAACGGTGAGAAGAGAGTTTGTATCAGCAGGGAGAAAGGAGTTGAATAAAGGAGGATGGGCCAGATTTCTGGAACTACATCAAGAAGACAAACTAAGAAAAGTGACATGACATATCATTATAAGCTATAGTAAGGCTGTGCTTGCAAGTAGAGAAAAGTTTCCTCATGATCGTCTGCAAAAGAGCAACTAAGAGTTTTAAGAACAAGTTTGTAACAAATGTTTGAATTGGAGCACTAATTCAAATCCATCATTCAAATGTCATTGGGCTGCCATGAAGGGGGGTGGAGCAGTATGGGTGGCAGCCACAGCTTTGACTGAGAGGTTAATCACTGTTTCACACACGAGGGAACTGGAGAGTGAAAAACGTGTCACTGAGCTTTGTTACTCTTCCCATTTCTTGTTCACTTCAATGGAGGTCTCTGGACTTGGGGACCAGGGTGTTATTTTTTGTCTACATGAAGTATCAAAAAGCTGTTAAAAAATCAGGGGGACCGAGTTAGAGCAAATATTGTTTGAGGGGGGCTGACCTTATTTACAGGATCCCAAGCAGCTTAAAAGAGATGGTCATTGCTGTGGATTTGTTTGGAGGTTTTTTATCTTTCCTTTTGCAAAGAAAGCTCATGACAGGATGTAACCTCATATCTTCTGGTCAACTAGTTGCTTTCTTTCATTCAACAGTAATTGATATATTTTGCTGCTATTATAAAATCAACTTTTGCTGATTTAACTCTTTTTGCAAGACTCAGCACTGAATTCAGAGCCACCCCGTTCACCATTGCTCACAGCAGCCTTGATGTTTCTCCAGCTCAAAGCAACCACACTGAGATAAGGAAGGTCCAGGCCTGTGAGACTGAGCAACATAACCAGTTTAAGACAACAACAAAAGAGAATGCACAAGCCACTTCAAGGCTTTCTCCTCTGGGACATTCCCTAAAACTGGTGCTCGATCACTGACTGAGAGGGTGTTAGCTTAAGCAAAGTGGATGACCAGAATATCTGACACAAGAGGAGGCAAAAATCTGGATTAGGGACTACCATTTAACTGATATCACACTAGTAGTTTGAGCTGATGATAGTGTAAGATAGCAAACTAGTAATACAAACCCCTCATGAGTGCTAAGCACAGAGCTCGAAAGTGAATTAAAATGAAGAAAGCAGCTGTGCTTTTTTAATGCTTGTCTGGGATGCATGAAAATGCAACAACTGGCTCCTTCACACATACCCTCTGGCTCCTCCAGGTTTCTGGCCACTCTTTGGAGAACTGGGAAGGTGGTACCATGGGAAGAAATGTCTCTACCATCCCTGGAGCAAATGGGAGAAGTAGTTCTGAGCTCTGAACTTTGTCAGTCTCCTTTATGCCACCAGGTGATGAGCAAGCTTCATGTCCTCCTGATTTCAGTTTCTTGCTCTTCAGCAGAAGCCTGGAGGAGGGAAGAGGAGCCAGACCACAGCACTATGCTGTGGGTTTTGGTTGTGGGGTTTGTTTGCTTGTTTGTTTTGTTTTGTTTTTATTATACAGGACACGACGAGAGTGGAAATTCACATTACATGCAGGCAAGCTGGAAACAATAATTTTTGTTCATGATTCAACAGTAAGCTCTCTCTTAGTTTCCACACCCTTAATTTGTGTGGTGTTCCTGCTGTGTTGCTCAGCAGCATAGCAGGGAATGGTTTCAGAATGACACTGCACTTGGGAGAAGGAGCAAATAAGACAAAGGATATAAGGGAAAGGACAGAGCTGAAGGAAAGAAGCCAAATCTGTAATTTAGGTAAGCTGTCTCTAACACAGATTTCATTGTACAACAGACCTTGTCTCCATATTTAGAAAGTTAAGTGCACAGGTCCAACAAGTTACAAACCTGGCACTTTCCCTCTTTGTTTTTCTTAGCTGAAACTTCTCAAAGCTTGCTTTGCTTTCTTCAAGAGCAGCTTTTCAAAGACACATTTCAGTTTACCAAAGACATTGCAAATCTGATGCATGCTTTTGTGCCGACTGGGTGAGGTTGCTTATTGATGCTCAAACAGAACTGGCTGGGAGGGGAAGGAGCGTGGTTAGCAGGCTGTGCCCCACTCGGAGGAGGCCTTCTGTCCCCCCAGGATATTCTATGCCAGGTAGGTTCCTCCTCCAGACCACTCCAGGACCTTTGCTGGATGTCCCAGCCCTCAACCTCAGAGACTGGTCATTAGGAAAGCCAAAGTAGAGAAAGGGAAAGAAAAAGCATAAGCAAAGCAGAGTCACCCAGTGGCATTGATAGACTGCTCTGATGGAGCTGCAATTTAGGGCGGCTTTCAGAGGCACCCTAATATGTGAGAGAAACAAGCCTGTGACCCCAGCTGGACTTGGACAGAGCAGTCATAGGTTGTCTCTTCACCTTCCCTGCACTGGTATCTACAGCAGTTAGGATGCAGAATTTTCTAGGTTTTCTGAAAAGGGACAGCATCAATGACTTATGAAGAGGATGTTGCAATAATGTAGCACTTCCTTTCTTATGGCACAGAAATGGATCTCCTGGAGCATAAACAGAAACAGAATAAAACATCCTAAAAGAAAACTACTCAAAGGCCTTAGCTGGTAACTTGTAGCAAACGTGGGCATGTGTGAGATGAAATATGCAATGATTTATAAATTGGCCAAATCCACATAGCACTTCACAGAAATGCAAGCTACACATGACTGACAAAGACTGCATTTCTGTTCTTGGCTTTAAAGCATGTAGACACAGTGTTTTTCTTCTTTGACTTCATTCTGGAAATTTTTCATTGGGTTTGGGTGACTTACAAAAGCATAGATGACTATGAAGCATAGAAAATCTATGTCCAAAGGGATAATTTTAACAATAGTAAAAAGACCTGACTCAGAAACTTACAGTTGCTATCAACCCCATCCATGATACTACCTATTAATTATTATTGCTATTTCAACTCCCCTTCTGAAGTCTAATGCCAGCCAGTTATAACACCTAAAAAAAAAAATGGCCAAAACACACTCTGTTTACCAATCAGTTGCATATGAAAAGTTGGTGGGGTTTTCTGTATGTTTTCATTGCAATGGTTACTTGAAAAACAGTATTTGAAAAGCATTCCTGGGAAAGTCTGCGCTGAAGTAGGCTAGACAGCAATTCTCTTGTGTAAAAAACAGTTGTAGTTGAAGCAGCCTCCTGCGGTGCTTTTGAGAACCTACACTTGTTAACAATGTTAAAGTGGTCACTAGTTTTGTTCAGTAATAACGATTTTGAAAGGAGATTGATTAGACTAAACCCACCATTTTATTGATTACAAATATTTTTTTGAAAACCTAGAAAAAAGCAGACTACAGCAAAAACAGCTCCTCACTCTAAGTGTAAGAGTAATTTTACACAGAGGTCACTAGAACACTTCACATTTCTCATTCAAGAGGTTTTCAGCCACGAGTGGAGTTACACAAAGGCAATAATGTCTACTACATCCAATATAGGACATAGTAGCAATCAGTACAGCACCACAGCAGCTGAGACTGCAACTGGAACATTACTCAAAAGGCACCAGCACACTGTGCTTATACTTCTGTGGTTTGACAGGCTTCCTGCCTCTCCCTGTAACACTCAATAAAGGAAGAACTGTAATAGTCACAAAGAATAAAAGTGGCACCAGAACTTGCAGATGTTGCAAGTTGGATTTCTATTCAAGAGGAGATTTAATTTCATCGATATTTTTTGCTCCGCATTTTCAGATATTTTATAATATTTGGCAGTCTGGGTCAAACAGAATGCTCATGCCCAGGCTGTCTACAGTACAGTGTCTACACGTTAGTGCACATCTGTGGTCTACTCTGGGTCTACATATGCAATATATATGTGACCCGTGTAAGGTCAAGCATCCCCCATTCTGAAGAGAATGTAGTCCCTGAGTTTCATGCTTCTCACACTTGCTTGGCATTTCCTAGTTTTTATTGTTCAGCTGGTAACAAGTCTCTTGATGCTAAGATACCTGAAATATGTAAGATTTACTGGCAGATTTATGGTATGCCCTTCTTTTCTTTGTCAGTGTTGTCAGCAGATATAAACATCAAAAAATGCATTCAGTACGCACTCTTGGACTGACTGAATCTACAGCATAAGCTCATTATGTTGAAAGAACTTGACTGCAAAGTCAGTGCTGGAAAAAAAATGGCAAGCATTAAAAAGAAATCCATATAGAAACAAATACTTTCTGAGCTGGGCTTGAATGAAAGACAAGAAATAAGGCACAGGGCTTCTCACTAAATTACCAGGGAGAAAAAAATTTCCTGACTACATGACCATTAAAAGAGAGCACCTTCTTTCTTGCCAATAGAGACAAAGACTTCCTAGAAGGTACAATAACATGTGACTAAATAACTGTAATGTGTAAAAAGAAAAAATGTCAAGACTACTTAAACAACTTTAAGCAATAAATACATTTGAGTCTTTAATTTTGCAATCTTGATGATGTTAATCTTGGCAATATTCTGAGAATGAAAGGAATGCCCAGATAGACCATACCAAAATATCCTATCTGTCACAGCACTCTGTTTCCAGCAGTGGCCATAGGAGATGATGTCCCCTATTAAGGGACATCATACAAATCTGACCACTAGCTACAGCCCATTCCTCTCATATAACCTTATGTTCAGAATTGTCAGGAGTTGTTGACAATTGCTGTCTCCTGTCCTACCCATCTCCTCCCTTCCTTTTGCCTCTCATTTTGAAAAAGCATATGGGTGTTGTCCCTCTCCTGGGATTGCCCCACTCTCACTGCCATGGCAAATATGTGCCTGCCCATGGGTGGGGTGCTACCACTGCTGCCCACCTTCCTCTGCTGGGCTTCATGGCACCTCTGGGTTTTACTGTTGGTGCAGGAAGGAGGACTGGCAAAAGAGGGCCCCAGACATAGCACTGCCAGTGGCCTTTCACACCCAGGTGTCTCCTTGCTCTGTGGTACTATCCAGGTAATGGGATCAGTGTGAACGGGCTAATTCAGCTGAACCTGCCTGCGGTGGGGAAGCAGGGTCCGTGAAGAGGGAGCTACAAGGGATGCCCTGAAGTGAGACCAAGCTGCTAGCAAGAGCAGGTGACTCCCTCCCTTGACATTTCCTCCTTGAATCTTGCCACCCAGGACCTCTATGCTGAGACTGCTGTCCCAGACCCTGGCAGACAGAGCAATCTTGTTTTCAGGGCAAGCATAAATGACAGGCCCAAACCCTCTCTGACGACAGAGGCCTTCTCAGGACATCTGAGGAAGCCACTGTGGGATCCCAGCCATGACCCACAAGAGAGTCCAGCAGGCAGAACCAGCCATTGGCAGAACAGTCAGGCAAGGGCTAGTGCTACTGTGGTGTTAGAGGGTTCATGTGTTTCCCCAAGAGCATCTTGACCATGAAGTTGCCTAATTGCTTTTTGAACCTGGATACTGTCTGCCCCCACAAATGGCTGTATCGACCATTTACAGAAGGCCACTACTGACTGTACAAAGTACTGTCTTTTTATAAGCCAAGTGCCAGTTGCAATGGCAATCCTTTAATTTTAGTACCATGAGATTCATCTTACTTGTTGCATTCAAAACTTTGTAAGCCCCAATGATATCTATCTTTTCCCACCAGCTACTTTATCTCTAAACTGAAAAGTTCCAGCTTTTTGTCTCATATCATGGGACAGCTGAATCATTCACTTTAACATCATCCTGTGTGGTACACCTGTATAATGAAATAAGGGTACCATACAATACTCAGTTGTTCAAACAACAATCAATGCAGAGGTGCCCCAAGGTTTTATATCTTGGCAAAATGATGCTTTCTGGTTTTATTCTCAACACATTTAGTGAGATCCTCTGGTTTCTATTGTACATTGAGGTGATCCCTTCAGAAAAACTGTCAATGCTTAGTCCAGGATTTCTTTCTTGAGCTGTAAGTGCCAGTTCTGGGCTCAGAATTTTATAGGCATGGCCTATATTATTTTTATCTATATGCATGATCTTACATCTACCTACATTGAGATTTATGTGCCATATTCTTGCATACTTTCTCAGTCTTGTGAGAGTCTTGCTCTGTCTTTCCCACTCCACAGTCATGTCCCTCAACCTCCTCTCTGAGATTCATCACATACTTCCTTTCTCCAGTCTATTCCTTCCCTCCGGCCCAGGTGTTGTCCCCTTTGCACTTGTGGAGGTGGATTCCTGCTGCCCATTTATCAGCAGCAGGATGGGCACAGACAGCCAAGGAGAGACGGATTTCCCTCTCTCAGTAGTTGTGTCCAGTTTCATTATAGGGTAGTAGAGAAAATATAGGGAATGACCAATTTTATTGCTAGACTGGAGGGTTCTATTGGTCCACAGACTTGTCCTGTCTCCTCAGCACTAACAGCCACAAAACAGTGCAACATGTCCAGTAAGGCTAAAGTCTTCAGAGTTGTAGGTTGCTAAGCCTCAAAAGACTCTACTGTATTGTGGAATTTTCCATTTTCTATAAAAGCAGGAATTTGACATTTAGCATCTGACTTCATCTCACTGTATTTCTCAAATGCATTTCATAAATGAGCTGTCACGACTGAATATTTTATGGTATTTTAGTTTCAAAGTTCCTAATTTCTCACAATGACGAAAAGAAGTGGAGGTGGATTAAACAAATTAGAAAAGGAGCTGTTTTGAGGGAGCAATAGTGTGGCCAGCAGGACTAGAGAA
Source organism: Columba livia (assembly GCF_036013475.1). Taxonomy (NCBI): domain Eukaryota; kingdom Metazoa; phylum Chordata; class Aves; order Columbiformes; family Columbidae; genus Columba; species Columba livia. Next base: position 68,165,625 of record NC_088602.1, read on the forward strand.
GTGATTGTGCCCCTGTACTCGGCACTGGTGAGGCTGCACCCTGAATACTGTGTTCAGTTTTGGGCTCCTCATCATAAGAAGGACATTGAGGTGCTGGAGAGAGTGCAGAGGAGGGCGACAAAGCTGTTGAGGGGTCTGGAGCACAAGTCTGATGAGGAGCCACTGAGGGAACTGGGGCTGTTTAGCCTGGAGAAAAGGAGACTGAGGGGAGACCTTATTGCTCTCTACAGCTACCTGAAAGGAGGTTGTAGTATGGAGGGAGCTGGTCTCTTCTCCCAAGTAACAAGCAACAGGTGAGAGGAAATGGCCTCAAGTTGGGCCAGAGGAGGTTTAGATTGGATATTAGGAATTTTAATTTAAAATGATAAAAAGAAAAGAGGAATTGACTGAGGTGAAGAGGAGAAAAACAGAACAGAAGGAAGATGATGGCTATAAAAGGAACATTAATGATTCTGGAGTGTTTCACAGCATTGGTGTGAAGTACACAAGCTGTAACTTTCTGAGAAGCCACCAAAGGACATGCTTGAAGAGGAAGTGAAGAACCATGTGCCCTTGTGGTTACCTGACCCAATTAGTGATGGAATGTGACCTGATTTAGTAGGCAGGAACTATGCTTTTCTAAATCACTGTCTTAAATATAATCAGTATTATTTTAGTGTCAGTAAGTAATCAGTATTATTTTAGCTACATCGTAGCTGTGACTTCTTTGTGCTTGATTGTGCTTTCTACTGAGGATGGCTTGTTGGGGCATTTTGCTTATATGTAGTTCTAAACAAGTCAGTATTTTTGAATAAGTGCTCACTTCAGAAAGTCTTTACTAAAGATAATAGACTGTATCTTCATTAGCTGAAACTCTTTCTGAAGTCTTGTCTTACAGATCATATTAATTGTTCATTTTGAGTAGCTCAATCTTGAATAAACAGCTGAGCCAGTTTCAAATACAAATGTTTTCTTCCATTAATATTACAAGAAGTAGCTTTGAAGGATGGTGTTACTTAGTCTGAACCCAAGAGGAGAGCAAAAGTCGGCTCAAAAAGATTCAAAACTCTTCCTTTGTATACCAGTGAGCATAAGGTCAAAGTGACATAATCAAAACATAAACGATGACGGTCATTTTAATGCAGAATTTTCTTCCAGAATTACAGCAAAGCACATTAGACAATACTTTTAGGTAATTAAATTAGATCATTTTGTACAATATAAAATCCAGCTGTTCAACAGGGAGGGATTTTGTCCAGGCTATAACAGGCTCAACTTAAATCATGCAGTGACATTGCCAGCACTCAGCTGTTTTTGGCTAAACCCTGAAGTGCCTGTCGTCGTTCCATCCCTTATTGCATCCTTTTCCTTCCCCACCTTATCCTTTTCCTCTCCCTTTCATGCCTTAGACTCTATTAACCCATGCATAACTTATGATTTAGAAATACTTATAAATCCCTTAGAAGTTGGAAATCGTCATTTTTGTGGCATTAGTGTTTAAAATTATGAGCAGCTAAGACTGTGTTGAAGTTTCTTGAGATGGTGTTGGCTCTAGCTCTTTGTACTTCTCTCCCTCATTTCCAGGCAAGTGGAAAAAATATGTAACAATAAAGAGATGTGGAGATTCATGGTTTATCTCCTTGTTTAATGTGTGATGGGGAAAAAGAGAAGATGCTGCCAAACCATCTTCCTCTGTTTTCAAGTTCTACTTAATTTTAGATTTGAACAATGACATTCAACCTGAGAGCAATTCCCTAGCTGCCTAAAAAATTGCCAGAGTGCATAAATATTTCCCAAGTTCTCACAGCATTTACATCCCTTACAGGTATTTCTATAGTCTTCTTACAGCTTCAGAATTGGAAAAGTGGCTCGGTGCTTCCTGTCCCCTCAAGATCAGCATCTCTGCCTCGATGAGGTGACCTGGAGGTGTCCCCATGTTGCCGTCTGAGTGTCACTCCCCAGCACCTCATCATTCCTTGGTGCCACTGCCTCCATCAGGGTGCGCATCAGGTCGACCTTCCCCATAGCCTGCTTCAGGCTTGGGAGAGAAACAGAGGCCGCCTACAAAATACCACATCTAATTGGTGAGAATGTTTGCACCTCCCAGCAAGTATGTGCATACTCACCCTAAGAAGCCAAGCAAAAATCTCTGCTGTGCCTTGATAGCCCAATACTGGCAAAATACTGCCATAAGAAAATACAACTTTCACAACAAAATAGAAAACTACTCCACAGACCGGCATCCCTGTGACTGTTCACTCAGCTGCTGCTCAGATCTCAGCTAACACACAGCTCATGCTAAGGCCTGATGTATACTTAGAAAAGTGCCACTAGGTCAAAGCTAGGGCAACACATAGGCAGGACATGGTGGCCAGAAATGGCTAAAGGTCATTATACAGCTACTGTTACCTGCAGCTTGCTGTCTCGTGCATCCGTCAGTGTTGCCTGTCAAATGTCTGGCAGTTTCTTCAGAATCCAATGACTCATGGAAACTGTATAGACCAAACTTCCAAGCTGAAAGGTATAAATACATCAGCTTACCCCAAACAAAGGTTTTTGAAGTGGATCCAACAGCAGTAGGACTGCTGAGGCTTTCATGTTCCTGATGTGATACGGGGGACATTCAAACCATGACAGAGGAGGAAGGATGAGCACTCGTCATCGGCTAGGTAAATGCTTTGCTCATAGATGAACAAGTTAAGAGTTATGACTTGTGAGTTAGAAAACTCATAAATTAAGTGATAAATTAGTGAATTCATATGTTAGACTAGTCTGTACAAAGGGCAAATCACAGAATCACAGAATCGACTGGGTTGGAAAAGACCTCAGAGATCATCGAGTCCAACCCTTAGTCCAACTCCAGTCCATTTACTAGATCATGGCACTAAGTGCCATGTCCAATCTCAGTTTAAAAACCTCCAGGGACGGCGAGTCCACTACCTCCCTGGGCAGGCCATTCCAATGCCTGACCACTCTCTCTGTAAAGAATTTCTTTCTAATATCCAGCCTAAATTTCCCCTGGCAGAGTTTAAGCCCATGCCCCCTTGTCCTATTGCTAACTGCCTGGGAGAAGAGACCAATTCCCACTTGGCTATAACTTCCATTCGGGTAGTTATAGAGAGTGATGAGGTCACCTCTAAGCCTCCTCTTCTCTAGACTAAACAACCCCAGCTCCCTCAGCCTCTCCCCATAGGTCTTATGTTCAAGTCCCTTCACCAGTCGTGTTGCTCTTCTCTGGACCCACTCCAGCACTTCAATGTCTTTCCTGAACTGAGGGGCCCAGAACTGAACACAATACTCCAGGTGTGGCCTCACCAATGCAGAGTACAGGGGAAGGATCACTTCCCTTGTCCTGCTGACCACACTATTTTTGATACAGGACAGGATACCATTGGCCTTCTTGGCCACCTGGGCACACTGTTGGCTCATGTTGAGCTTCCTGTCAATTAGTACCCCCAGGTCCCTTTCTGTCTGACTGCTGTTTATTGGGTTTGTTCCTTTCTTTCCTAATGCGCTCATAAAATAAAGTTTAATTTACGGAGTATGTTGTCCTGTAAGTTTGAGAGATCCAGATGGACCATGGCAATTCCCAGACATATCAGCACAAATAAACGAATGGGCCAGAGAACAGGTAGTCAGAGGTCTCTCTCCATGTGGCTTAACTAAACTCCAATGGAAGTCCTCAAAAGGGTGTCCTCAGCTTCACTACTGCTGGACTGAATGGACTAGGGACTGTTTAGGACAAGTCTCTTAGTCCAGGCTAGTCCCTGTACCACAGCAGATATTTCTTAGGAGTGTGCGAGCTGGCACAAGCCCCAGGTGTGTCAGGGAGTGTGCAGGTAGAAGAGAAGGTCATGGGACAGTGCTTGTGTCTCTGCCATGAACCGCTTTCATTCACAAGCATATAGATAGACTTTCTGTCTTGAAAGCATTTTCTGAACACCGACAGATTACCTTTTGAACAAAGGCTTTTGCTGGAAATTCCCCCATATGTAACAGAATAAAAAAGAAAGAGCACTAAGTGTGTATTAAATGTTTAAGATGTTTGTTTTCCTTTTCAAAGTCTGTTGATGCATGTCCAAAGGGTTTTCAGAAGCTGATAAGCCACAGCAGCTGAAGCTACAGCCATGCCCTTATTGCTATGAGCAGCAATTACACTCTGTGTTGCACCAGTAGAGAAAGTAACAAATAGAAAAATGCAGTAAGTAACACAAATCAAAATAATAACCCCTGCGCTTTTCTTGCAGGCTGGTAATGATCCAGGAGTCAGATCACACTGCAGCCAGTTTAAAAATAGAGTGGGAAGGGAGTAATTTGTTTTCATGTGAAAAATGTCCAGAAGTGATAAAACTTTTGACATCCTCCTCATCTCCTGCCAAGAGCTTCATACATCTTATCAGGGACACACAGAGCATGAAAAACACTTACTTGTTTACACTCCTTTAACAGGAGAAATTTCGAAAAAAATCGTGATCCATTTAGTTCTAAGCAATACACCAGATATTTTTGCTCTGCACATGATATAATCTATTTCCAAATTATCTGATTTCTTCCTCATGAAAACTGTGAGGGAAAAAAAAATAAAAAAGAAAACCACCCAATACAAAACAAAGCTAAAACAAGGAACCCCTTTCCCAAAGAGATGGAAGAAATCTCATCATCCCTGGCCTGCTTCCACAGCCAGAGAGTACACTAGTCTGATATTTTAATAGATTTGAAGGAGATGCCATGTATAAGGCTGCTTCTGCAATATGAAAACTTTAACTTGGTGTGCACATACGGCAGAATTAACAAGTCCAAGTCTGTAACAGAGTCACTGAAGATACTGTATCTTGGCTGACCTTGATTTCGCCACTTAGATGCTGAAACAGCTTTCTGAAATGAGTCACTGGACTGACTTGAGTTACTGCTTGAGATTGGCAAGATAAATTAAAGTTGGAAAACTTCGAATCATCTTAACAGAAGCATAGTCTGGAAATGAAAGTCAGAAATTAGAAATAATTGATGGTAATCTTTTTTTACTTCGCTAATTAAAACATTTCCAGAGGTAATCATGAAATCCTGTACACTAAACGTTTGAGACATGTGGCTATATTGTGTAAGCGGTAACATCATCTAATCTAAAATAACATCTGCTTTTAATTGCATCCCTGTACATAGCTATGAATTTTAGTTTTCTTATTTTTAAATGTATTTCTCCATTTTCAAAAGAAACTTCAGTTAACACAGAGCTAATACAAATTACAGTATAAATGAAAGAATTATAAATTATAATATGAATTCTTGCATATTCAGGAGAAGCTTATGAACCATTCCCTTATTATTTTCTGTGTTGAGTCTAACAGTTTGAAGACATTCAGCACAATAAGCTTTTGTTTTTTAAATCCATGAATGATCAGTGTCCTGCTGATCAGAATCAGAACCTAATCCTTGTAAAACAGCTTATTCACTAACCTCATAATTTTTTCTATGTTTTTACATTGGTTTTGTCTCTCACCCTTTTAATTGGAATTTATGTGATACACCATACTTGAAGTCTGACTTCAGTTCCAGTTTTTTGCTGCAGTGCACTACTGTGAAGGTTTGTTGAGTATTCAACTAAAAACATCTTTTTAATTTTAGAAAGCAAGATAATATGAATGTCATACAGAAGGTTTAAAGTTAAGTTGCTGGTATTGCCCAGAGGAAATTTCAGGTGTGACCACTACACAAGCCTCCCAGAATAGAGTCTACAGTTTCCATCTGCCTTTGTTTTAAAATCAGGCCAAAAGGATGGCTTGAGACCTTTCTTGGCTAAAAAGGTCCTTTTGGAAATGGTTCAGACATCTCCAGGTACTCTCCGTAAAAATGTGCAACATTTCTATGCAGCCTGAGCTCAGGCTGAGTTTAATGTGCTTATAATATGCAAGAAAGAAGTCGGCATCTCCTCAGAATCTGGTGCATTCCTGAGAGTCCTCATCCAGGCACAGAGAAAGCTCAGCTACCTACTGCCACAGCCAAATTCCCCTACATTAAGAGACGTAGCTCTGTGTTAATTCTTTACAGGCTGAACCAAAAATGTCCTTTTCCCAAGAACAAAAATATTAGAAAGTCTTTTAAAGTCTCCAAGTTCTAGTCCATCAGGTGATTTGAACATTGCAGAGTAAACTGTCTCTCTCTAATTAGATTTCTTTCTAACAAAAGCTTGTAATACATAAACAGAAATTTTAGCAACAATAAAGGTTTTAATATACAATTTACTTATTGAACTGTATATCTGAATACAGTCTAAGAAAGACTGATTGTGGCAGAATGCAACCCCCCCTCTCTCCCACTCCCTCCTTCAGTATGGAAGGAGTGGGCACATCTCCCTTTTTCTCTGCTACTTGAGTCTAACAGCTTCTTTTGTTTGGCCCCAGAGCACCCTGGCTCCTGGGCCATTAGGAGAAGGGAGTGCCGAGGCACACTGAGCCGCGCCCAGTGTGGGGGATGTTTGGAGGCTTCAGGGGCACCCACACTCAGTGTGGGGGGTGCAGAGAAGCTTCTAGAGTGCCTACAGTCAGATCTGATCAGATAAAAACGGGATTCTCGTTGAGACTCCGCCCATTGTCGCGGGTCTCTCGGAGCAAGATGCTGCCGCCGAGAGCCCCCCTCCCCAGGATGGGGACTCCGCTTGCCTTGCCGCCACGTGTGTAAGTAAAACTTCTCGCAGGATTGCGAGTATATTTATACTTTTCGTGCACATACGCACGTATAACTTTCCACGCTCCATATGAGCGCGTGTAAAATTAATCCTCGCACAATCGCGAGTGTATTTTCCTCCCGTGCTTCCACATAAGCACGTGTAGGATTCCGTGCACACTTGCACATGTAAGTAAATTAACTCTCGCAGGATTGCGGGTGTATTATAAATTTACCCTCGCGGAATCGCGAGTGTACACTTCCTGTACTCACTACGAGTACATGTATCTCTTTAAAAATAATCCTGCACCGTGTTTAGGCAAGTGTGTATTTCTCCAGGACTCAGGGATGGCTCCTGCATTGTTTTGGGTGAAGCCACGTGCATGCACACTGTGGACCACCTGTTGTATTAGTTGCTGCCTCTCAATAATTTTCCTCAACTGATATCCGAACCTGTATTTAAGTCACTTTTGGAGTGCTAAAACCCTGTTTCTCACCGGTTCAATAAAAGTTGGTTTTGGACCTTGTTGTCCCTTAAATTAACCTACGGGGTGCCTCCGTGACATTGTCAGTGGAAAAGCATATCAGATACTTTAAGTACTTTTTAAAAAAAAATCTGCCCCATTTATTCCATTTCCTGTGACACTGTGTTTCAGACTTATTTGGGAGTTTCTTTTCTAAAGGTTAAAAATAACTCAAGGTGATGACTAGATTTGATTACATAGGGGAGAGAGAGGCTCGGAAAGAGCACATGCTGGCAGGCAGCCTCCTGGCATTCAGAAGAAAATAGCAATCTCAAGAAACAGAAGTACAGAGCTTACAGTCACTTCAGGACTTGCAAGATTTGCATCTCCGCCCCCACACCTCTGAATCCAGGTGAACTGAAGAACTCAACCAAACTCCAAAAAAAACCCCTATTGAAAATTAGCAGAGAATTCTGCAGGGCACTTCTCTTTTCATCTTGCAGCACTCAATCCCTTTCCTCGTCTCCTTTCCTTTCCTTTCCTTTCCTTTCCTTTCCTTTCCTTTCCTTTCCTTTCCTTTCCTTTCCTTTCCTTTCCTTTCCTTTCCTTTCCTTTCCTTTCCTTTCCTTTCCTTTCCTTTCCTTTCCTTTCCTTTCCTTTCCTTTCCTTTCCTTTCCTTTCCTTTCCTTTCCTTTCCTTTCCTTTCCTTTCCTCTTTCCTCTTTCCTCTTTCCTCTTTCCTCTTTCCTCTTTCCTCTTTCCTCTTTCCTCTTTCCTCTCCTTTTTTCTCTTCCTGTCTTAAGTACATTTAGTTCATCATCTGATCTCTTCCAACTTCATCCAAAGATTCAGCACTTTCCTTCTGAAAGCTCTAGGTCGTCATTCAGCAAAAAGAAGCCCTTGCCTCTCTGCTATGCCCACAGATTCCCTAGAGCCTGAACATATGGGTATTGCTCACAGAAGCCCCCACTGAAGAAGGGAGTAAATAATTGTCTTTATGCTATGTTCAGCTTCTTTCCCTTTTTAAGTTGTCCTTTGGACAAGTTTTTCTATGCTCCTAGCTAAAAACTCATGGGTTTAGTCTCTCCCTCCCATAGACTTTGTTCAGGGTGCAGATTTGGAGTTTCCTGTTGGACAGCATGTGCTTGAAGTTCTCTGATTATTCATCCTTGGAGCTTTTCCACCCTCTTTCACAATCCTGGCTCTGTAGCTGCACAGGGAAATGCATTCACAGCCCACATGGTGGGAGCACTTGGTGCTTTGGAGTCCTTAAGGGCTCTGTTTTATCCTGCCTCCAGTTCCAGGGGATATATACACTTGCAGGAGCATCATAGCATCCTTCCCACATTCTGTTAACACCCTGTGCCCTCAAATCCCTGTCTGCTGAATGTCCCTGTGGGCACAACATCTCTGACCCCTGCTAGCTATTCGCCCCAAGCCTGGAAGCCCTGCTGAATGGCGCACTCTGGGACTCAACCTCATTCCTTTTTGTAGCCCTTGTATTTTACCCGTTTTTGGCAAAGCTTGAGCACACAAAGACCGATTTCTGCCATCTCACAGTTCTGTGCCTTATGTTATGTCTCTTCTGAAGAACAACTAGAAGACAGGCAAAGTCTCTGCAAAGAGCTCTGCAGGAAAACATAGCAAATGCTATAGCCATGCTTCCAACTGTATGGTCATACACATGTCTACAGGCCACAGTACAGATTTTCTTAGACAAACAGATAGACTCAGTATCCCTTCTCTAATGTATCTCCCTGCCAGGTGTCAGCTCTATAAAAACGGAAGATAGTAAGTCAGGTCAACACTGCTGGCTGGAGCCATCGGTTCATCTAATAGATACCCTCTCCATCATTTGCAGGAATTACCTATAGTTCTTTGGATGCCACAACCTACTGGGTTAAGGTAGACTGTTCTGCCTTTTCTTTGTTTTGCAGTCAGTTCCTGGTGTCTCTGGTGGCAGTTTCAGTACTGCAGGCATTCTAGTTTTCTGCTTTCAAAAAAAATGCTACTAGATGACCACTGAGGCTTTTGTACCTGCTCTTCCGCAACACAGCATTGTTGGGCAGTCTTATTTCACAGGATTGCAAAAGATGCTTTCCTGTTTTGATGCAATTTTCCATGAGCCAACAGGGTCAAAATAGTGATCAGTAGTAGTAATAGGTCTAAAGCTTTGCTTTCCTGCAAACTAGTCAAACATAATGACCACCATACTTCAGCTAGTTGTTAAGAAGTTATATAACGAATACACAGCATACAATTAAATCTGCAAAGCACAACCACATTTAATCTGTAGTTGAAGAATAAATCTAATAAAATATCTAATAAAACTCACTGAAAAAGGATTTGGAGCTGTGAGTAAGAACGATTTCCTACGCAAAGCACTTTGCGGTCAGGAAATAAGACTTCATTTGCAAAACATGAACAGACAGAAGTGCATCAAAGACATCTGAGTACATCACCAATCTCTTCTCCAGATAGAGACAACCCACAGGATGCTGAACTTTGGTTAACCAAGTAGGTCAAAAAAGCAACACAAGTGAGAGGTTGTGCAGGTTATTTCTGGAGTTTCAAGAGATAAAGTGATCTTAAAACCCCACAGACTGGAATGGAAAATGGAACTGGAAACCCCTCCACATGGCTCAAACAATACCGTCATTCTGTGCTGTCTGTTCCTGTGGGGACGGCAGCATTTCTTTCTTTCTTTCACATAGCTTTTGTAACATCTAATTTTATAGGATAAAGATATTACAGTAATGAGACCACATAAGCCACATAAACTTAAAAAAAAAAAAATAAGCTTGTTAGAACAGAAACTCTTCTGCACAGTGTGCCAACTGAGGGGACATCATAGCCCTAAGCCTTTAAAGTTTCCTGAGCAATGTGGGCTGACTCTTGTGGAGAAGACCACAATTTGTGAAAATTCTTTTAAACCCAGCTTTCAACTACTTTTGTCTTCCCCGTGCCTCCTGTTGCTGTTTAACGTTGGTTTGGTGAAGACCCCTATAGCTTATTGCCTGTAGTCCTGAGGTTCCAGCACCCAAGAGTTCAGTGGGTCCCTGTGGTCCAGCTGCAGGCCTCAGCCATGCTTTGAACCCCTAGCAGGTAGATGCCCCAGTACACGGTGAGGACCCCTCTTACCTTGTTTTATATGGAAAATAAACCTTTGAGGACTAAAGCAATAATCTTCCTTTATGTAGATTCACAATATGAATGCCTAGAAATCCAGAACTAAAAGGAGAGACAGAGCACACCTCCTTTGAGTCTAGAGGGAAGCTGGAAAGGTTGGTTAGTTAAGTCTTCAGGCAGTTGGCCAAATCGTGGTTGTCATACTGTGTGAAGTAGTTCACACTTTCACCCTTAGCATGTATAATTTGTTGGTGGCTGAGAACCAGAACATAAAGTCTTAATTGCTTGTGAGGTTGGGTTGAACTCGTATCAGTGGTATCATGAGATTGTTCTGTGCATTTCAATAACACAGCTGCAAGGTTATGCTACAATGACAATTTAAACACAGTAACATGATGAGTTAAAAGAAAACTAGCAGAGAGTAAATCTGAGCTGACAGAAGGTGTGCTATGTGAAATCATGCAGCCCTGCAACTCTAGGCTATCTGGTGCAAACCCTGAGGTTTAGAATGGTGCTGTTAACACCAAATCTTTCCCATAACATGGTTTCTGTGACACCCCTGGGTCAGCAAGTCCAACATCTATGAAAGACCATGTGTCTCCTACATATTTTGCTTACTAGGGTGCTTCTTCTAATTTTAGAAAGAAGAGTTGACTCATGTCTTGTTTGGTTTTCACTGTGTACAAAAACCCCATTAACAGCTTCCATGTGTTTGTTTGGAGCAAAGATCTTAGCAAAGGACCTGGTCAGAAGTTGTCATTACTTGGAAGTGGCAATTTCACCCTAGCAGATACTGGGCATATATTTCACATCATTTGTACTGTTTTTGCATTTACCAGGTAATCATACCTTAGTATTGTAGACTACTTTCAGTCTGCCTTTCCCCATTTGCAAGTTACGCACATTCAGTTAAGCCAATTAGCTGTATATGCCCATTATTATTATTACTTCAGTTACAAGAAATGTCTGAGGAATATAGATTCAATTGTATATCTATATTTACAGCTCACAGATCTCATCCCAAGTCTATGATGTGAAGAACTTTGATGTCTTCAAACAGCTCCAGTTTGACTCCTAACCAAGATTCAGAGGACACTATAAAAGCTTGTCAGCTTAGAAACACTCACAAAAATGTCAAAGGTTTGACTGATATTACCTAATGCAAAGATCATTTTATCAAAAGTTGAACAGGATCTGTATCTTCACTTCATTGTTCCTTTCTTGCATGACAAGTCTAACTTCTAGTGAAGAATGTAGAGTTGTGACTGGTCCTTTAAAATAAGGTAATGACCAAATCCATGGCAAAAGCCCTTTCATTTGGTAAAGGTTAAAATGCCCTGTACACAAACTTGTGCAGTCCAGATACTGAAGCATGCAGGCACCAGGCTGCCTTTCTTTTGTGACTCCTAAAAATTATTGCCATGTTTGGGGAAGAGCCAAAGTAGAAGAGAAAGCACTGTCGGGATGATAATCCCTTCACTATGCTGTGTCATTTACTGTTTTTATCCTTTAGGAAGTCCGAACAGGAAACTAAACCAGCCGGGTCTCTAAGGAGCCCTAGAAGACAGCAGAACTTAAGCTTTTGTTATGTTATGATAACCAGGAAGCAGTCCATTATGTTGTTTTAACCTCATTCTCATACTTGTCCACTGAATAACTGAGCAAGACTCTGTTTTAGGCACAGACTCATGGCATTAATATTTACTGTAGGTTTGAACCGTTTTCATATCTTTTCTCCACTGCAATACCTTTCCACTTTCCTTCATGCTGACATGCACAGATAGGACATTACCTGATGTCATGCTGCTTTTGTATCTGTTTCTAGTGAAGTTAATTCTCATTTTTTCCAGCAGTCACTGATTAAATCTTTGCCTGCATTTGTTCTGCATAGTAGTTTATGGGATAACAAAATAGAAGCTTTAAAAATTGTCACTTACTAGAACTGGTGTGGCAGAAGAACAAATATATAACACTAAATCTAGATGCCATACAGCCCCTGAGACAATTTATTGTCTCTGACTGTGGCTCTCTGCAAGTACTTGTAGATATATTATCTGAACAAGTCTAATGAGAGTTTGTTTGTATTTGTTATGCTCTCCTGCTTTCCAGTAATAGCATGTCAGACATCCTGTCAGCAAAATGTCATGCCCACATTCAGTAGTTACTAATTAACTTTCCCTCCACAGCTCTGTTTAGTCCCTCTTAAAACAACTTCTCTTTCTTCCCTCTACAACAACCCCTGGAAATGACTTGCACATTAATCATTAAACAGTAAACACACATTGTGATTAAAAAGGAATACTCTGGTGCTTCTTCTTAATCTGCCACTCAATAATTTAGCTGGGCGCCCTTCTGTCTGATTATGTGAGAAAGAATGAACACATCTTTTCCTGCTCTCTTTCTCCATTACTGTTCATGACTCAGAGGATCTTCTCAGCATTTCCAAGATGAAGAGTCTTCTAGCAAAGCCACCCCACACCACCAATGATCTGTCACACCCTCCTTGGTGCTATATTTTGTTGGTAATGGGAGGACAAGAACTATATATTCTTTCCAAGATGCTGGTGAGCCTGCGTTGCTGTAACCATCTAATGCTACTTGACGTAGCCAACCCTACATTGAATCTTGACCTTTTTAGTGCCTTTCCTAACAATACCAGATAGGCCATCTGTCAGACTACTGCTCGTCATTGAACTGATGCTTTCAGAGAACTAATCACAGTGATATCAATTTGCCTTTCCTAAACATAGGCAGCTGATGAAAAACCAGCTGTTAGTGTGGCTAATACTGCTTTTCCACAGGCACAAAAAGGCTTTGTATTTTTCAACACTAAATTTAAATTTCATCAGATAGTCCTGTGAGAAGATCTAATTAGACCCTTCTGTAGCCCTTACAACCTGTTTTAGTGTATTTGGCTAGCGTAAATAATTCCATAGCACAGTCAAATTCTGTCACTTTGCTTTTTTGAGAAAAAGTTCCAGATCCCAGCACAGATGTCAGTAGGATCCCCCTGAGAACTCTGCTGGCAGGTCAGCAGCACCAGTGACCTCAACCAGCGTCAGACAGTGTGATATGCCCTCATTTTTTACTTAAAAGCACTCAAAGGAAATTGTGGACTAAAGTGTCTCCTATCAACAGTGGGAGAGGAAGAGGATGACAGTCTCTTCACTCCCTTGTAGGAGTCTGGTGCTATAATTCAAGAAGAGTGGTCCCAGGCTAGAAGTGGTAGTATTTTGCAGCTTGTCTTAGTTTCAGATGGAGGTCAACCCCCTGTTCCTCTACAGACGATGAAGGAAATTCTTGCCAGACAGAAGGAAAAAGGGGGCGACATGAAATATTTCAGGGATCATGGAAATCTCATTCCCATGGCATTTCTGGGGCTCAGTGATCAATATGATGATTAAGCCATTCTGGTGTGAATTGAATTCATCCTGCAGCTGACTCATGTGAAAGTGCCAGGTTTGATGTTGCAAGAAGCACCTGTGCTTCATGCTGTGACACACTGAAGCTGCTCCTGATCCATGCCAGCAATGTTCTGGTTGTTACAATCTACGAATGAATTCTCAGGCTGAAGAGGACAAGTGAGTTGTTAAAACATTCTGACTGCTTTATCAGTACAGACTGAGAAGAAATCCGAAAAGATCCGTGGCAAGCCACACATTCCAATAATTCCTTGAACTTGGATATGAACTGGAAGAGCAACTATCAGATAACTATCAGAATTATTTCTCACTCTAAAATCCAAACAATTTGTGAGGAAGCAAAAAGCATCCTTTCAGTCAAGATACCAAAGAGTTGGATATTTCTTTTCTTAGCACATTGAGTTGAAGATTAAATCTTCCTGAGTTTTTCAACAGAAAGCCTAAAGAGCATCCTAGATCCTGAAGAAAAGCCAAAATTGCAATGGTGAGAGAGATTCAATCTCAGATTTTACTTGTTTTGAGACAAAGAATTCAGCATGGTTCTTGCATGTCTCACACAAAAGTTCTTCCTGGAAACTATTTTGTCCAAAATTAATTCCTTTCTTAGAGAAGTTTAGGTGTTAATAAATTGGCATTTTCTCGCGACTAAAGCTTGAATGAAGAAAACTCTGTTCTTCTCCAGTTACACTGGCCTCTCTCTCATAGTGAAGAAAAACTTGCCATCTTATTTTATGAAGCTGCCTAATTAAGTCATTTCCTTTCTCTCTTTTATTTTTAAAGCACTTGGAAGCCAGAACAGCTTTGAGATGGACCCTACAAATATTTACTCGTTACACTACATATGTAGCCAGAAATAATCCTGACTGCTTAAGCACTGACACCAGCTTCTTCTGTCTTTACAGATCCTGTTAAAACCATAAAGTGGTCTCAGTACATTTTATTGTTTATTTCATTTGAAGGTGATATCCAGAAGAGGAAAAATGTACTGAGAGTTGATCCACTCCTTCCAATAGGAATTATCGGGACCTTAAATGAGCCACAACAAAACCAAAGCTCTGGTTTGTAGTACACTAGTCCATGTTATGGCAGGTAAAGCCTACCTGAACAGCAATCAAATGTCCTTAAGGAAGAAATCTTCCATTCTCTTGCTTAGCTACAACCTTCATGTAGTAGGAACCTTAACAGTTAAATATTTCAAGGGCTGGTAAGGAAAAGTGGGAAACTGCCAAACCCACATTCATGGGAGCATAAGTCAAGTGAAGGCTTGCTTTTCTGCAATCTCATTGTCACATACCTTGTTTATACTCATAATCTGCCAACAGGGCAATTCTCATTATGTATATGCATGTGAGATAAGAGCCTGAAGTTAGTGGGACCTTTGCTCTCGTTTTGAGTGGGAATAGGTTTGTACTCTGTTGTATTCCTTGAGTATCATTCATTCCTAAAAACTCTGTGCTCCGTTCAGGCTCCATGTGGCATCTGCTCATGTGTCATATCAGAAACTGGGAGGAAAATTTGCTTTCCAATAGCTGACTGCATATGCTAACTACTGAGGCAAACCTTTAGACCTCTCCTACACAATAACTGCTTCCACAAGCTATTCTCCAGCATGAGTCTTATTTGTTCTGAGCCTTTTGTGCAAGTGTTTTGGGCAAATGGATTTAATGGAAAAGGCATCTGCAGGGCTTCCTTGTAATTCTCAGAAACAGTTGTTTAAATGAAGAACTGTCACACGTCACAACCAAATGCTCTTTAGGAAAATGCCTCCCCAAAATGTTATTTGCTTTTTCCTTCACTTTTGAAAGCCGGGTTCATCACACAGCTCCTCTTCGCACAGGAAAGTGCTGTATAGCCCAGTGAAGTGTGCTTGTCTTTCACGTGGCTTCTTTCACTTACAGACCTGGTTTGCTTCTGACTGAAGTTATCGGAAAGGCTCTCATCACCTGCAGGGTGAAGGAGATGGAAAACTGGAGAATGACTGGAGTTTTAAATAAGTTTGAAGAGACCCAAAAATATGCATATCTGTATAAAGGCAAATCAGTTTCTCGTTTGCTTTGTATTCTGTGAAGTACACAAGGCAACCCTGATCCCACTTGGGATACTAATGCAGCAGAAATAACGAGTAGCTGCGAGACAGCTTGAGTGAATTAGCAGTGTACAGAGATTTTGTGCAAACTCCAGCCCACAACGACAATCCACAATTGCTCTTGCAAATCCAAGGCTCAGATGGAAACATGTGCACAGCTTCTGATGAGGACATTTCCACTCGTTTTCAGGAAACCAAAATTCTCATCCCTCATTTACTTCATGTCTTTCCTGACCTCTTTCAAAGCTCTTTCACTTCTGGGTTCAAGTTATCCCCTCAGTTCATACACCTCCTGAGTTCTTAATCTGAAGAGAAGTGGCATTGAAGCTAGGACAGTACTAAGAAAAAAAAATAAAATAGGAGGGCTAATTGAAAGCTTAAAGTTGTCCATACTCTGACCATGCTTCTGCCAACCTGTCTTTCTTTTCTCCAGGCATTACTTCTTTCCAGAATCATAGCTCTGAGCACAAGTTTCTAAATTTTTGTTTCATTCCACACTAAATCCTGGTTTGCTTTTGGGCAGAGCTGTTTTTCTTCTATCTGGTCACATCTAGCACAGTTTGAACAGTACTGTCTCACAAGCATTTAGTCAGGTACTACTACCAAACCTGACAGAGTGGCATATCCCTGTCTCAGAGCCTTCAAAAGTAATGCAGCATCTTAAAAACAATAAAACAAACAAACAAAAAAGGCAAACCAAACCACACCAAAAAAAAAAACCCAAATGAACAAACAAAACTACCACAGTCCAAGAGGCTTCTGAGCTGCACTGGGATGGGGTATGGGGTAGAGCAGTGTTTGAACGGACAGACACATTTTGGTCAACAGCAACCAGCAGACTAGGGATGAACTGGAAGGGCAGCTGTGTGCACTCAGGAACAGAGGCAAGCTATCAGAAATTAAGAATGAGCTTCTCTTCTCAGTGTGTTTCAGGTTTGAGCCAGTTAGTCTCAGGCCAAATTCCCACTGAACAGTTAGTCTTCAGCCAAATTACTACTGAACAATCTCTCTGCATGATATCTTATGTCACAAATCTATTTTTTTAAGAGAAAACTTGATGAAAACTCTGGGATCCTCCCCAGCACACTCCACTGCCATCTGCGTCACTCAGTCAAAATCATCTCTGTGCTCTTACACCTTGGCCTCTCCACTACTGCTGGTGTGGATGGCATCACACTACACTGAGCTGCTAATCACTGCACATTTCACCCAGCCTTTGACTGACCCTCAAAGGCATTTTGGCCCTGGGTAACGCAGCCCAGCTGGATGCCAGGCCATGTACTTGCAGCTGATAGGTTTATGGCATGTTCAGCAAGGATGCGCAGAGAAAGTACATACAGACAGGAGGAGGTTTTGCTCTTCCTGGAGGTTCCATCTCATGATTTCCCATTACAGGGCTTTTTCAGAACATATTCTTCCAGCCCATCAGTCTGATATGACAGCCTTAGACACAACATTTCTCTCCACATGAAGGTGGGAGTATGTGGTTTGTTCCACTCACTACAAGAAAGACATTGAGGTGCTGGGGCAAGTTCAGAGGAGGACAATGAAGCTGGTGAGGGGCCTGGAGCACAAGTCTGATGAGGAACAGCTGAGGGAACTGGGGCTGTTTAGCGTGGAGAAAAGGAGGCTGAGGGGAGACTTTATCACTCTCTGCAACTACCTGAAAGGAGGTTGTAGCATGGAGGGGGTTGGTCTCTTCTCCCAGGTAACAAGCGATAGGACAAGAGGAAATGGCCTCAAGTTGTGCCAGGAGAGGTTCAGACTGGACATTAGGAAAAATTTCTTCATGGAAGTGGTTGCCAGGCATTGGAACAGGTTGCCCAGGGAAGTGGTTGAGTCACCGTCCCTGGAGGTGTTTAAAAGGTTCTTAGGGACATGGTTTAGTGACAGTATTAGGTTAATGGCTGGACTCGATGATATTGAGGATCTTTTCCAACCAAAATTATTCTGTGATTCTATCTGTAGCTTTGTAACCACAGGCCAACATCTATCACTTGACCCTCTGCAGACCAGTTGGGGCAAGGGGGGAAATTCTTCCTTATCACATTGCAGTTGTGTTTATCCTTCAATATAACTCCAGTTTCTTCCAGCTGATTTTCAGTTTTGGCTTGTAAAAGTCCTACAAATCTACTAAACGTGACAAATTTAAAAAAGAGGGGAAAAATAATTCTATTAAAGGAGTTTTTCTTTCAGTTGGCTTTATTAGGAAAAGTTCCTGCAGTGATCTGATTAGTGAAGATATTTCTTAAGGCAATGTAACCATTGGAAAGCTGCATACTGGCTGTGAACTTGTAGTTCTGAACTGTGAATTTCAGATTTTTTTTTATATATCATTTTAAATTGCTTTTTCTTCTTAATTTCTTCCAAGTAATAACAGGGGATTTACACTACTTGTAACTAAAAATGCAAATGTGCTTATTTGAGACTGGTTGCAAAATTACCAGAGGACAATCAGAACCCAAATTCAATAGAAAAGCCTTGAGCAACATTTGCAGGCTGTATGATCAATGCAAGCGTCAATGCCAATAACCTAACCTGCTTGTTACATAGCTGCTGACGTCCAAATTCCTGCAGCCAAAATAACCATTGTGTAGATCACTCAAAAGAACAAAGAGTGAAGGAAAGAAATGACAGTTTCCCCGGTTAAAACAAATAACATAGGGTGGAAAGTTATATGGAAAGAAAAAAAAAAAAAAAAGGAAATGTTACATAAAGGTTCTTTTGGAAATGCAAAACCACAAAGTTAATTATATAGTTATATTCTTATTTGATCTGTGAACCTGAACTTAAATTGAATTGTATGTTTATTTAAAATGTGTGTTCATGTCCATAGTCTTCGAAAGGTAGCATACGGAAGAGATGCTAAGGTGCATTTTGCACACTGCTGTTTGTAGAGGTTACTGAGGGCTTCCAAATAAAACCTCTCAGATTTTATGCCATACCGAGTTCAAACATTCAACAATGAACACAGCCTCAGAGTGCCAAAAGTGCACCTGGTATTTCTGTGAAGAGGTTAAACCACAAATTCATCCCCAGCCAGAAATGACAGGAAGACTTGGGCTGCTGGAAGGGACTCAGCTAACCCTTGCAGGATGAGTCTGGTTTTTCCTCACTTAAGCTTTTCTTTTTAAGGAATATTTCCAGCATCCTCCAGAACAAGCTCCAATGGATTAATGGAGTAACAAAGAATCAAAATTTTCTCTACTTCAGTGCACACAGAGAAAAGGTTAAATCTGAAGTAGTTCACAAAAACTCTGAGAAAGCTATTGGAAATATAGACAGAAGCCTGTTAAAGAAGAACCAGGTATGCTAAACTGATGCACGGGTACTTTGCTGCTTGAGGGATGAGAAAGCGACTCCACAAATCCTTGCACAAAACCTTGGAGGAAAAAGCTTGAGGGGACTTCACAAGGTTACCTAATCTGTGCTTTTATCCTAAAGTGTGGGTGGTAGGTGTGCAACATCCTTATGGATATTTAACATACTCATAAAGATATCACTAGTCCCCCCCCATCATAGGCTATTCCTGGTCTTAAACTAGAAAAATTTGCTCCAGCTGAAGAGAATGTAGAATTAGGTTTCCCTAATACAGTTTTTGTATAATGTTTACAAATGTTTAATTTGTAAAAACACAATGTTTTTTTTTCTAAGCAAAACTGAGGAGACTACTGCTTGTCCTAATTCAGAGAACATGGAAAACAACTGCTTGATATCTTCTTGCCATTTTCAAGTTTATTATCATGTTATCAATATTCCTTTAACATTCTCTTATATAAACAAACTCATTTGTTTAAATTTGTTCCAAATAATATTTTTCAAAATTCTTCCTGGATCTCTGTTCTGGATTGTCTCCAATTTATGTACATCTTTCTCAAAAAAAGATTCCAGAAGTCAATAAAGTTTGAATGCCAGATAAGGTCTTCCCTATGAGGATAGAGCAGAATAAATACCTCTCATGTTATATGAAAAAGAACTCTGTTAGTACATGTCCATATGAATTGCCTTTGTTGCAACTGGTTTGTATTATTGACTAACTCAATTCCTGGTTGACTTTGTTTTCCGTATGCCTGGCAGAGCTGCTATTGCTTAATAAATTCCCCAAAATACCACTAAATTTTTTTCCTAGTATTTTCTTTCTTGGATTTGTGCTCATTGGTTTTGCACTATCACCCCAACATATCAAACTGATTTTGACCTTTTCTGTTTGTCTTCAAAGTGCTTCCACCCTTTCTTACTGTAATTTGAAGTCTAAATTAATGAAACAGTTCCCCAGTCTATCACCAACTTTGTTAACCTACATTATTAGATTAAGCAGAGTCAAAGCATTTCTAGGAATTAAATTTGCAATATTGCCTTGAAGTATGCACCATTTCACAAAATTCCATTGTTGACTACTCCATTGTTTTCCAACTAGGTGATCATCAGTTTTACATTCCCATCATCTCCACGATGTTTCTCTGACTTACTTATGGCACTCCTCAAACCTGTTACTAAATCTGAGTTATACCACAACTACTGCTTCCTCTTTAACACTAAGCCAGTTATCCTGGAAAAGAGGAAACAGAACTGGTAAAGCATGTTTTTGTTTTGGTAAACCCACTTTGTTTTTAATCAGCTTTTTGTCTCTTACATGTGTTCTTGTTCCTTAGATACTGCTTGGAGTTTCTTCCAAAGACATCCTCCTACCTATTTGCCTCACATCAGTTCAGAGCTTCCTTCCTTTATTTGAAATGCTATTGTTTTGTAGTCTCCTATAACTCACATTGTTGGCTGATCTCTGGCTGAATTGAATTTCAAACAGATTTAATTACTGTCCCTTATCTATTAACTTCCTCTGCCTCTACAATAAAGTTGCCACTAACACATTCCCAGAACTTGATGGATCATCTGTGCCCTCCTCTGTTTCTTTCCCAAAAGATATTTGAACAGTTCAGATCTCCTCTGCTAGCAAATCCTTAACTGTCTCTTGACTGTGAGACTGAAACTCTTCTTTTCCCTTTTTATTTTTACTTAAAAACATTGAACAAGTCTACCTTCATCTCTTTCCGGACTTGAGAAAAATCATATACTATCTGACTGTGCAACCTCTCATGTGCCTTTTTCGTTCTCTCCTGTACCTTTATAAACCAGCATCCTAGCATAATCTAGCTACAATATTAACTGGCCAGAATGCAATAAAATATCTCACAGTATGTTGTGAAAAAGAGAAGAGGAAGAATTATATGAAACATCAGAATAAGGTAGAAAAAGAATATGGGATAAAGATATTGGGATAAATCATGTATTACACAAATACATATATATATGTGTAGTGTTTCTATAGTGTATATATAAAAATTAGAAACATTTCCAATATTAACTAATCAGATATTAACTACCAAAGATTTTTTTTAATGTTTATTTTGGAATATTTTTGTAACGTGGAACATATTTAACCATCTGACACAATCTGCGAGCAGGAAATTAGCTAACACGAAGTATCTTTCTTGCATGTCTTCCATTTTCTCTAATTGTGTCATTATGTATCAGGAATGGCAGAAGTAAATTAGTACCACACATTGCAGGAGACTGGAAAAAAATCTTTGATCCAAAGGATGCAATCAGCCTAGTATCCATTTGGAAGGAAATCTAAGGCTTCCCTAGGGAAAAGAAAAAGAAAGGAAAGAAAGGAAAGAAAGGAAAGAAAGGAAGAGAGAAAGAGAGAAAGAGAGAAAGAGAGAAAGAGAGAAAGAAAGAAAGAAAGAAAGAAAGAAAGAAAGAAAGAAAGAAAGAAAGAAAGAAAGAGAAGAAAGAAAGAAAGAAAGAAAGAAAGAAAGAAAGAAAGAAAGAAAGAAAGAAAGAAAGAAAGAAAGAAAGAAAGAAAGAAAGAAAGAAAGAAAGAAAGAAAGAAAGAAAGAAAGAAAGAAAGAAAGAAAGAAAGAAAGAAGAAGAGAAGGAAGGAAGGAAGGAAGGAAGGAAGGAAGGAAGGAAGGAAGGAAGGAAGGAAAGAAGGAAGGAAGGAAGGAAGGAAGGAAGGAAGGAAGGAAGGAAGAAGGAAGGAAGGAAGGAAGGAGGAAGAAGAGAAGAGAAGAGAGAGAGAAAGAAAGAGAGAAAGAGAAGAGAAAAAAGAGAGAAAGAGAAGAGAGAAAGAGAGAAGAGAGAGAATAGAGAAAGAGAGAGAAAGAGAGAAAGAGAGAAAGAGAGAGAGAAAGAGAGAAAGAGAGAAAAAGAGAGAAAGAGAGAAAAGAGAAAGAGCGAAAGAGAGAAAGAAGAGAGAAAGAAAGAGAGAGAAAGAGAAAGAGAGAAGAGAGAGAAAGAGAGAAAGAGAGAAAGAGAGAAAGAGAGGAAGAAAGAAAGAAAGAAAGAAAGAGAGAAAGAAAGAAAGAAAATTGTGTAAGTAATACAGAAGAGCTGGCAGAACTGACAAAACCATCAAACAATCTCAGTGCAATGGAAGGTTTTAAGGTAGGTGAGGACCAATGTTGCATAAGGAGCTCTCTCATGAGTTTCAAATGCAAAAAGGAATTGAACAAAAAGTGAAGAACTGGTATCATCATCGATGGCAAAAAATAAATAATCTGAATTCATGAAACCTGAAAAGCTGACAGACAGAGTGAGGCACAACCTATTATCCCTTCATGTGAAGGACTGGGGAAGGAGACCTAAGAAGGGCTGCGCCTTCTCCACCCTTCCCAAATCCTTCCCCTTCTACAGAGGCAGAGCCAGGCTGTGCTCCAGGGAATGGGCAAAAGCTGTCCTGGGGAAAGGGAGCCAGATGACGGAATCTTGAGGGGGTCCACTCCCCACTCCCTGGGATGAGCCTTCCTTCTACATTTGCTGTTCATCAGATGAAAACTGTGACAATTGTGGGACCAGACACACACATCTGCTTGCCCTTTCTCCTGACTGTTTTGGCATTCGGGCACATGTAGTCTGGCATGCCATGGCATTCTTCTCACTCAAAAAAAAAGCTTAGATCTGTCTTTCCCCTTTCCAGAGGAGGTTTTGTATCCTAAGTACTGTGCAAAGGCAGGAGCCACCAACACCTACGGCTGTCCAAAAGTCCAGCTTTTCAGGTGGCCTCTTGGTGCCAAGCGTCTCTCTGCAGAAGTCTGAGTATTGACTCAGCTCTAGCAGCACATCACTCTACAACACGCATTTCTGTGCATGTATCAGCATCCAACTGTAGGTACTTAGGAAATATTAAAGCCACATAGAATTAGACCTGAAGGGTTAGAAAGTGCTAGAAATTAGGAGGTGGAGTTGTCTTGGATCTACAGACCAAAGTGCAGGATGTGCAGAACTTAGACATGTTGCAAGTTCAAGGAGTCAAAATTCATATTTAAAGAAAAAGATGACATTTCAGTCTATAGGTCTGACTGTCCTACTGCAAGTCGGAGTGGAGGAAGGCAGGTGACTTCTATCTTGAGATGTGGATGAGAGAATACATTACAAAGCCAAACGCAATCTTGCTTTTTTGTATATGCAGAGACATGCTGTATATGCAGTGTGGAAGGGTGCAAGATAAGACGCAAAGCACTCAATAGTTAAAAAAAAAAAACAGCTTGAGAACCCAATGGCCTTCAGCATTAGCTTATGCCTTTCCTAGGAAAAGTGTAGGTTTGTTTCCAGACAAGGAAGGAAAAGTACCTCTTTCTGGGAACCAAGGAGTTATTTTCCAGTTTAAGCAGTCATCAGCTGGCAAATGTTTATGGAAAAGCTTTCCTTCTCAACTGCAGCCAGGAAAGCTGTACAGAGATACTGAGTGAGAACATATGGCATGATTTCATATTTTATCTCCTCGTAGCCAAATTGCAGGAGACAGCTGGCCCAAAAACAGGAAGATGTGAAAGGTGTCAGGGTGGAGCCTGAGACTGGATGCAGTCAGAAGTGGACCGAGACAGGGAGTCATAAACAGTAGCGGAGTGGTCAGGGTTGGTCGAAGAAGTAGTCATGCCAAGAGCCAAACAGTAGAAACAACACCATAATCCCTGATTTTTAATAGCTATTTTTCTGTGTCCACTCACAATAAATACGTTATACACTGCAGTACTGTTTCTCAAATTGACATGTTCCATCCCTTTGACTCCAACCAGGCCTGGTTTGACTAACATTCAACTTACCACTCTGATTTTTAATAAACCAAAAGTTATTTTAGGAAAGCATGCATACACAGGAAAAAAAAATAAAATAAAAAGAGTTCGGAGAACATGAATAAGATTGTAAAATCAAGCCTTCTGAAACTAGGCAATGTAAGAACTGAGGATTAAGACACATTATGATACATTCTTTAAACACTTCATGCATTTGACCTTTTCCCTGCCTTGCAGAACACAGGATGGACCAAGCCATGGAAGTGAATCAGGCCTGCACCATACATGAGGTTGTTTGTGGTAGGATTCCTTTCTTATTCACTGCAAAAGCTGGAAGCTAGTAAGGGATGAAGCAGGGGTTGGAGAAAAAGAGAAGACTGATTATTTTTTTAAGGATATCAATGTTGTATTTGAGAATCAGCTTTCGTTCTCAGTTCTGCCACAAAGCTCCTGTAGAAGGGCAAACAAGTGATATAAGCCACATACACACAGGTGATTACTAATCACAGAATCACAGAATGTTTGGGATTGGAAGGAGCCTCTGGAGATCATGTAGTCCAACCCACCTGCTAAAGCAGGTTCACCTAGAGGAGATCGCACAGGAACAAGTCCAGGCAGGTTTTGAATGTCTCCAGAGAAGGAGACTCCACAACCCCTCTGGGCAGCCTGTTCCAGTGCTCTGGCACCCTCGAAATAGGGAAGTTTCTCCTCCTATTCAGATGAAACTTCCTCTGTTTCAGCCTGTGCCCATTGGCCCTTTTCCTATTGTTGGGCATCACTGAAAGGAGTCTGCTCCCATCCTCTTGCCACCCACCTTTAAGATATTTATAAGCACTGATCAGATCCCTGCTCAGCCTTTTCTCCAGGCTGAACAGACCCAGCTCTCTCAGCCTTTCCTCATAAGAAAGGTGCTCCAGACCCCTAGTCATCTTTGTAGCTCTCCGCTGGACTTTCTCCAGTAGTTCCTTGTCTTTCTCGAATTCAGGATCCCAGAACTGGACACAGTACTCCAGAAGTGGCCTCACCAGGGCAGAGTAGAGGGGGAAGATAACCTGCCTCGACCTGCTGATCGCATTCTTCTTAATGCACCCCAGGATACCACTGGCCTTCTTGGCCACAAGGACACATTACTGGCTCAAGGTTAACTTGTTGTCTGCCAGGACTCCCAGGTCCTTCTCTGCAATGCTGCTTTCCAGCAGGTCAACCCCTAGCCTATATGATGCATGTGGTTACTCTTCCCTAGGTGTAGGACCTTGCCTTCCTTGAACTTCATTAGGTTCCTCTTCAGTTTGTCCAGGTCTCAGTGAATGACAGCACAGCCCTTTGATATGTCAGCCCTTCCTCATAGTTTCATATAATCAGCAACTTTGCTGAAAGTGCACTCAGTCTCTTCATCCTGGGGCATCCTTCTTGCCCTTTTTGAAGTCTGGAGTGACATTGGCTTTCCTCCAGTCCTCAGGAACCTCTCTTGTTCTCCATGACCCTTCAAAGATGATGGAGAGTGTCTCAGCAGTAACATCTATTAGCTCTCTCAGCTCTCATGGGTGCATCCCATAGGAACCCATAGATTTGTGAGTGTACACTTTGCCTAAATGATCTCTAACCTGTTCCTCCTCAACCAAGAAAAAGTCTTCTTTTCTCCAGACTTTCTCTCTTACCTCCAGGGTCTGGGATTCCTGAGGGCCAGTCTTAGCAGTAAAGAAAGAAGGAAAGAAGTCATTCAGTAACTCTGCCTTCTCCATATCATTCCTCACCAGGGCACCCACCTCATTCAGCAGCAGGCGCACATTTTCCCTAATCCCCCTTTTACTACTGATGTACTTGAAGAAGCCCTTCTTCTTGTCTCTGACATCCCTTGCTGGATTTATTTCCAAGTCGACCTTAGCCTTTCTCACCACATCCCTATATACTCTAGAAAAGTTCCTATGTTCCTCCCAAGTGGCCTGTCCCTTCTTCCACATTCCGTAAACTTCCTTCTTCCATTTGATCTTTGTTAGAAGCTCCTTGCTCATCCATGCAGGTCTTGTGTTCCCTTTGCTTGATGTCTTACTCATAGGGATGCACCAATTTTGAACTTTGAGGAAGTGAAGTTTGAATATTAACCAGTTCTCTTGGACCTGCCTACATTTGAGAGCCCTAACCAAGTAGGACCTTGAAGAGACCAAAGTTAGCCCTCTTGAAGTCCAGGGCTGTAATTCTACTTATTGCCCTGCTTCATCCATGCAGGATCCTGAACTCCACCATCTCATGGTCATTGCAGCCAAGGCTGCTCCCAGCCTTCAAATCCCCAACCAGCTGTGCCTGTCCTTTGCCACACCACTGGATCATTAAATTATTTCTTACAAATGATGCAGCAAAGAAACTTTGAATTTACTGGTCAAAGAAGGTTAGACGTATGTATTACTGAACGGACACATGGTTGTTAATGTCTCTGATAAACACAAAGATATCGCAGATAGGTAGTAGTTTTGAGTAGCTTAAGAAAGCTTTCCTGAGGTTTTTCTTTCTTATTCTGCAGTAGTACAAAAGCAGAGTTATCCTGCTGTGAAAACAAACAAACAAATACAAACAAATAAACAAAAAACCATACAGAAAAGTTTTCATAAGTTTCATCTAGATGAAAATTAGGAGAACTGTTGGACACCTTCTTTCCTTCCATTTGCACTGGTATCTATTTGTTATGAGGTATAGGAAATGGTTCCCTAAGCCCATAGAGCAAACATAGCTTTGAGAAACGGCATTTGAAGCCCTGGCTTTAAACTGTGGAGAGCCACAAGGTCCAGGCAGTGCGTTCAGGACACGCAAGAATTTGTGATGTTCTGAAATGCTCTATGGGGACTGTGAGAGCGCAACAAATAACTCAAGTTCATTAGTTTATTTTGAAGGAATGTATTAGGCTATTGAATAGTAAGTTGCAAAAGTCTAAAGTACTTCAGAGGAAAGCATATGTCCCTCAGGCTAATGGCATGTCAAACTAAAATATCCAAGAAGCAAAGTCAATGACTTTTGAATGCACAAGGTCAAAAGGCGAGCAAACAAATTACATATGGCAAAATAAAATGGTGCTAACTTTAAAATTGCCCCTTTCCTCAACCAAATCACGCACACCTTAACTATTTGTCCTGAAAGAACAAGTTCTGACTAAATTTTAAAAAGCTGCAACTACGTTAGTCACTTCTTAACAACCTACTGTGTTTCATTACGAGTCTGGCATTTATTTCACTGCCTAAAATTAGCTGTCGCACATGAACCTGGAGTCATCACTCTTACAGTGTTTAAATTACATGAGTAATGCAGAAGTTTGAAAATACAATACTATGAACATCTGCGTTAAAAAAAAATCCATCAAAAATGCCTCAGCTCACATTGTTTTATTGTAATACATAAATACCGTGTGGTCTCTGAGCCCATGCATTAAAGCTTTACTCAGCTCACATGGAAAGGCTGAATGACAGTATACAACCACAAGCATCCATGAGTTAGTGACATATTTTAGCTGGTTTTGGTCAAAAAAATGAATTGTGTGCCTAATTTAATGTTAGATATATAGTGAGGAGTCAAGAGCTACCACCTCATGAGTCGATTTGAAATGCCTCAGCCTTGAAGCAAACATCTCTATATTAGAAACTGATGCCAAACTGCATCAAAACACCCACACAGGGAGGAGAACAGCCAGGCCCAGGGCACTGTGTGGGCTCAACATCACATGGGACTTTGGCTGACCAGAGAAAATAGCTTGAAATGAATGCTGTGCCACAGAGGTAGAGATGTCCCACTGGTGTAACGGGGCTTTCCGCTTCCTCACAGGAGGGCAGGCAGGGTGCCCTGGCCACTGTGAGGAGTGGGATGTAAGAGGATGGAAGGTGGGGACTTGTGTTTCTCCCAAAACAAAAGCCTGTTTGCTTCAGGCTTCGGGGACATTATGGTTGAATATCCCTATTTCAGCAAGCCACTTGTTTTTAAATCTTTTCTTTTCTCCCTTTCTGGTGTTTCTTTCAATGATGGAGCAAAATACTTTGTTTAGAAGGGAAGAATTGAGTGCCCAGAAACCCACGGTGTCCAGAGACCTGAAGCGGGAGCCTACAAGACTGACAGGTCTTGCTTTATGAGGTCCTGTTCTACACCACACCAAAACACCAAGATCTGACATCACCACTCAGGTCTTCTTTTGTTCACCATGCAGGTTGCTCTGGTTGATTTTTCTCCCCATGCAGAAGATTGGGTCTCACTGTGTGCCCCCTCCCATTCTCCTGTGCCCTGACAGAGCAGAGAAAATGAAGAGGTGTGAGAAGGTGCACTGGAGTTTTCTGTCCCCTTCCTGACCAAGATGACTTGGGAAGAGAGGAAGCAGAATGGCTATTGCTCACAGGTGAACTGTGCTGGGACTGGTCTTTTTGATCTCCCCCCCATCCCCATACTGATACCAGTCCCCAAGCAGGAGGGAAGGGGAAGGGGAAGGGGAAGGGGAAGGGGAAGGGGAAGGGGAAGGGGAAGGGGAAGGGGAAGGGGAAGGGGAAGGGGAAGGGGAAGGGGAAGGGGAAGGGGAAGGGGAAGGGGAAGGGAAAAGGGAAGGGAAAAGGGAAGGGGAAGGGGAAGGGGAAGGGGAAGGGGAAGGGGAAGGGGAAGGGGAAGGGGAAGGGGAAGGGGAAGGGGAAGGGGAAGGGGAAAGGGAAGGGGAAGGGAAGAGTCCTGCCTGCTTCTGCTGGGTTTTCTGAATGGTTGCTCTTCAGGGCAAGGCAAGTAAATGGGGATAGCATCCACTCAGAGAGGATTCCTCCCATTCCTGAGCTCATTTGCAAGAGTCTTGCATGTAGGTCATCATGTAAAAGTTGCACCAGCTCTAGATGAGGCTTCATGAACCCCATGGAAAACTGTGTGGATTTGCAACACTGGCAAAGGTACACAGATGAAGGAAACGAACGTATCCCACCACACTGAGCAGGCTCCTTGCACAGTTGGTCCACTTGCATCCACTTCGCTGAAATGTATGTTACAAGCATAATAAATGAAAGAAAGATGGAAAAAAAATGAAGTGTTGAAACTGGACCAACTGCCTGGAGAGACTTAGGACCAGGGATTATCTCTGCAAATCACGTTTTGCCTCTGCAAACAAGCTGTGGCATGCTCAGACCTCCTCAAAGCATTACATCATGATAATTTGTTTTCAAGAATAACAAGATTAAAGTCCCATGATTCATTTTTAAATATCATTGTAAAAGTAGGATTTAATCAGTTTTCTTAATCAAAACCAAATAAAATGTATGCAACTGCTAAAAATCACAGGCACTAAGTCTAAACTACAAAGTTGGTGGCTGATGTATACACAGTCTTTGACTGCCTCTGCATAACCAGTGTGTCCCATGCTGGCAAGACAGCTAATGAAAAAACTGAGTTACTTATTTAAGGGGAATGAGGGGGTTGCATTTGGGTAAAACAACATTCTGCTTTTATAATTGAAGTTAAAAAAAAATAAAATCCAGGCGCAGGCAGTAATCCTGAAATGCAGTCCCATAAACTGTAGAGTATTTCTGTCAAGCTTCTAGCAGTTGTGTTTCAGCAGCTGGTTTCTATGTCCTAAAGTGCTCTTCCAGGGCTGGGAGCTGGATGCCACTGCCACTGATCGCTACTGCGCTCTTTGCTCCTTGTCTCCAGTGGCCTAAAATTCCCGTCAAAGCCTCCCCTCCTGCTGCTTGCCTGTAGCCTGAGAGGTCCTACTGGCCTGAGCCAGGAAGCTCTTGGGACCCTCGCTGGAGCAGAGCTGCTCCGTCCTGGTTGCCAGTGCACAGCCAAGAGAGGACACACAGGAGCAGATGTTAAACAGTAAAGTAAACAAGCAGAAAGCAACATCCGGGATAGGGAGTAAAAAAGGACAGAGCAGCTTTTAAGAGCCTCCTCCTCTTCTCTGTATAATGCAGGCACTTGGGTCATGTGAAGAGCTAACTCATCTGTTACAACACAGTTTTATTTAGAGACTGGATTGTTCCCTCCAGCAGGAAAGCCAAGTTTAAAGTAGATTAGGACTTTGGACATGTCTACATATCCAGCAATTGTGTCCAGTGTTTAATTATTTTGATCTTCCAGTCCTTACAAGCTTTGAACAGGCAGTAAGTATGGGCAGAGGAGATTTAACTGAGGAAATAACAAATAATTAAACTCTTAGATTATATTTTTTATCTTCAGCTGTCCAGCCTTTTTTCAATGGAAATAAAGAGCACAAAGCCGAAGGACATGATGCAGCCCTGCAGGAAGACCTCCTGCTGCCACACACATCAAATCCCTTTCATAGATGTACCCAACTCCAGATTAAAGCTCATTTATTTTTCTACCTATTGCTCCTGCTGAGCAGCTCTTTCAGGACCTCACTGCTGCAGTGATTAGTGGCCAACTTAATTTTGGTTGTCCATTTTACATCCCAGTCCCCTTCATTAGCAGAAATAATTACATGCCCTTGCTTTTTCACTCTTCCGCTGGATGTGCTTCCAGGCAGTTACCGTGGCCTGTCTTTGCCTTTCCAGGCAGAAGATAAGCTCTTATTGCCTATTCTCACAAGCTCTCCCCATGGGAAAACACCCTCTTCCACTCATCCCTATGTTCTCCCATGGAATTCATGTTTCCTAAATGACACCACATCACCATAATAATAATTTCAAAAAATCTTACGTATTCTTTCCTAGCAAGGAGTGATCAGTCATACAGTTCTGTCACTGTTATGTGGAGATGTGAATATTTGATCGTTCTCTCCTTTGTTTCCTCCTGCATTTTACTGGCTTGCACTCAGCAGGTAAACTGCCCATCAGCTGTGACCAAAGGCATGGCATCTGTTTCTCCCTTGAGCTGTTAGCTCTTCTCTACTTACAAGAAGGAGGCCTTAGTCTCCCGCATCCACAGGCTAGCTGAGTTATGATGATGAGAGCTGAGAAACCACTATGGCTTTACCCGCTCTGAAGAGCTCTCAAAATAGCTGAAAACCAGCCATGTGAAGTCCCGGTCAAAATGAAAAGAGTAATAGCAACATATTGAGGATATATGTAATGTTAGCCTTCGATTACTTAGTTCAGCTGTGTCCCCAACTTAAAAGCCACAAGTTACTTGAGAGTCCCTTATTTTGCAAGTAAACAAACATAGCATCAACTATTTCCAGTCATAGTTTGGCCTCCCAAGCACTTATGACGAAGCATATTTGGGAGCCAAAGCAAGCAAACAGGATGATTCATTTATCCCACAGCTTAGCAGATGAATGAATCCTGTATAACCAAGGCAAAACAGGACCTCAAAGGCTTTAAACAAACAGTATTGTTGAAGCCCCATGAGACAGAAATGCTAGTAATACCTCGTTGTCTTCAAAGAAATCAAGACTTTCATTTCTATGAAATGTAAGTACGTAAAAGTAAAGTTCTTGGGGTACTGTTCAACAAATGACAAACCAGTAAAAACAGTGAGAGAGGACTTTCACTTCTTGTCAGAACTGAGAAATTGACTTTTCCAACACATTACAAAGGAGTTTGCTGTTTACACCTGAAGCTGTTGTCAGATTCTAAGACATTTTAGACTGATGCAAAAACCTCAGATTGGTAGGAGGGAAACACAACTATAATAGCCAAACTACACTTTGCAGTTACAGATTCAGTTATGGATTAATTTCCTAAATTCTAGCAAGTAAGCTTGGATCTATGTGAGGTTTTAAAAGTTTTCACATTATTATTAGATGTGTGGCTCTCCCTTGAGGAACTTCAGGAAGATAACAACATGCCCCCTCTTGAAAAGAAATTGCTGCTGCCTTTCATTTGCTTTATTGGGCTCTTTGTGTCGTGTGTACCAGCTGAAGAATAGACTGCTATAGACTATAATTTCCAGCGTGCTGAACACACTAAAGCAGACTAACGAGTTATTTATATATATTTAGTGGTTTTTTTATTGACAGCCTCTGTTTGTCCACTGGCAGCAGGCTAGTTTCATGATATACCGTTTGTACATAACAATATTTTTTCCAATATTTCTGCTACTGTTGCCCAGCAGCGCCTGCCAGGAGCTGGCTGCTGAGCTGGCTGAGCACCAGGGAAGGGCTGGAACCCCCCAGAGCCCCCAGTCCACCTCCATTCCCACAGCAGAATTCCTCCCGGTCCCAGGGATCTTCTGTGTCCTCCAGCCTCACACACATGGCAGTTCTTGCTTTTCTTCCTGTAACAGCTCTGGCACTTCACAACCACATGGTCCATGAACCACAGACTTTTTTCAAGGCATTGATGAGATATTTTCAGCCTGTCTCTTATATTGTATCCCACAACACATACCTGTGTGCCTGCCTCATAGCCTCTTAGAGTATTTTCATTTAGCATGTGACAGTGCCCTTGCTCTGCACAAGGAGCTGCCAACATTAAAGTCATTGCCCAAGAAAGCCCAGTAGCCTCAACTATGTGTCTTGGGACTTAAATGTGTTTCTTCTCTGATAACCTGAAATCCAGTGTTCCACAACCACTCACTCCTGTAATACAGAGTGGATTCATCTCACTTTGTCTTAAACTGGTGGAAAAAGAAAGGCACCTCTAGAGGGCAATTCATCCCATTTATTTTAGACATCAGTGATAACTCTCCACTGAGTGGAAAGGAAACCAATTGGACCAGCTGTATTCCTTTCACCTGGTCGAAGGCTGGAGGAGAGTCACCCCACCCCAGGCTGTCTTTAGCAGCTTCAAAGGCATGAGTGGACAGGGAGTTCTCAGCTCCAAAAGATAAGACCTGTTCCTTTCTTTGTTTTGCTCTCCTGGGTCTCTTGTTTTGTAGACTTGAGTCAGAATAATCATCACACGTTTTTATCAGCTATTCTCATATTTAAAGCATTATTCCTCACAATGGTATTTCACATGTTTCTTGTCCTCCTCCATGCACACCTTCTCACCACAGATACTAGAATTAAAAAAAAATCTAACCTTATATTGACCTGCCAAGATCAGCCCTGTGTGCAGATCCAATTCTTATTTCCACTTGTTCCCACATATTTTCAAGAGTTTTGCTTGGGAACTGGCAGATCTAGTAATTTGGTGCTCTCCAAATTATGCATTTACTTTGCTTTAGGTGTTACTCTAGTCAAACATTAATTATGCTGACATCAAGAACACATTTTCTGAGTAAAACAAGATAATAATTGTTAACTGAACTCATGTTTCCTGAAAATAACTGCTTCCACAGGAGCAGCCACTGTCCCGGACGGTGACTCATGCCAAGACCATGGGACACCCATCCCTTCTCATCTGTAGATGTTCCTCTGAAGTTGTTGCAGATGGATGAGTTCTCTGGCAAATACTATAAACCCACAGAGCCCCAGGAAGAAGGTAGCCTAGTGCTCCTGACATCATTAATTTTTTGAGTAGAAACATTGTGCTGCAGAGCCCTGAATTCTTGATGTGAAGTGGCATTCCCTGATATTGTATTTCTTTTCAGGTCCAATTATAAACCAGTACAAGTCCTCTGTCACAGTTTGCCTTGAGATTTAGACATTTTCTCCTCAAAGTACACTGAAGCTAATGACTCTGAACTTCCCAGGGTGAACCTACCCAAAGGACAGTGACAACTGAAGTTCTCCGATTTTAACAGAAAAAAAAGAGACAAAATTTTGCCTTTGGGCAGTTGAATAAGGCAGATCTCACTGCCTGGGGACCACATGCTAAATTCACATCCTCATGGTGATAGTCTGTGTTAATCTACGTTTCCAGAAGTCCCCCTACAGAAGTCAGTGGAGGGACCTAATACTTCAACAGCAGGTGGCCAGAGAGAGAAAGATCACCCCATATCACCTGTCCAGAGTGAGCCCAAGCACTCGGGGGACTGTGGAGCAAGGACAACTATGAAAGTGCTGACAGTCAGAAGAGGAGCTTGGTCCATCAGGATGTAGTCTCCTTTCCATGCACCCAGGCACAGCCACGGGACAAGAGCAGAAGGAGCTGAAGGACAAAGCCCATCCCACAGCCCCACAGAGCAGGGGCCATTGCAACCCCAGCCCTTCCACAGCAGAGCACTGGAAAAATCACACCTCTCCATGAAAGAGCTGCCACCCCCATCTCACATCTTCCTTCCCATGCAACTCACACACCAGCCCTTTGTTTCATTTTTTATTTTTTTTTCCATTTTTCACATAACATTTTCAAAAACAATGTAGACCACGTTATCCTTGTTCATAATAATACAAATCAATGTAAACCATGTAAACTATGGAGATCACTTGTTCAAGTCTACCTGTAAAACATTTACACTATGTTGTTCACTAGAACAAGTTTACCTGTCATGAAAGCCTCCAGAACATTACTATACTCATAGTCAAAGAAGCATATATCACTTCATGAAAGATAAACCTTCATTTCTTTACATTCCCCTTGTATTCAAGACGCCACTGAGTATGTAACAGCTGTTCTCTGCATGCCTAATTTGTATCTCACATTCACAGTGATTTCTCCTTCTCTAGTTTGGAGGAGGATCTGAGGTATTTAACTTTCTTATGGCACTAACACTCCATATAACAAAAGCTCCACTTCTTTTCCACTACTTAGTGAAATTCACCCAATCCTACAGCTAGATGTGTTATCATGCTGCTCTTGGAGGATACAGGTGGATGGGAAGAATAACTCATATTTTGAAAGTTTACACTTATTGGCAAACCTAATTTGTTCTCTAGCTGCAGATTAGCAATTGCTTGAAAAAAATGAGCTTTCCTGATGTACCTGAAACACTTTTCATGTTTGTTCCAGTAATGGTCAGCTCATCTGTAGCTCTTTTTTCCTTCAAAAGAGAGATATCCAAGTGGAATGACTGTTTTCCACACTTGCAGCCACCTTTTTCCCCATCTGCCCATAAAATACGTGTATTCTTTATCATTATATTTAAATCCTGCATTTGGAAACAGGGAAACTTTGGCTTAAATCTCATAAAATGTGAAGGCTCTTGCTAATAGATTGAAGAGTTTCTTAATTCAAGCTACATCCTAGTGTTTAAAATCCTTCCAAATATTTATTGGGCTAAACTCAGAACTGGCTCTAAGTAGTGGCAGAAAAGAATTAGATTATGGCCTCTCCCGAAAGGATGAGAGTTGTTCATTTCTCTAGCTTGTGAGACCACAAGCAGTTCTAGCATTCTTACTTTGTAATTTGTTTCTTTGGAACCAACTTTTTGCCTGATTATATTTTTCCCTACAGAGTTTGACAAAGCTCTGGGCTGACTTAGCCAAAAAAAAGCTTTATCTTTGCTATCTGTGAGAGGT
Source organism: Columba livia (assembly GCF_036013475.1). Taxonomy (NCBI): domain Eukaryota; kingdom Metazoa; phylum Chordata; class Aves; order Columbiformes; family Columbidae; genus Columba; species Columba livia. Next base: position 68,200,687 of record NC_088602.1, read on the forward strand.
GTCAGCTATGGGTCTGTAGCAATCTAGACCTTAAGGATAGAACTCTTCCCCTCCCATACAGATGAAGATAATATACATCATATATGATGGAACTATTTCTTGGCTATCAGAAGTGTTATCTCTTGGAAAAGGAAGTAACCAAGTCATTCTACTCAGTCTGATCCTCAAAGTACAACATCGTCACAGATTTATTGCTCCCTTATGATTTATCCCAAGACTGGAATCCAGTTAGATTAACCTAACTGGGCAGTGTTTTGCATCATGAGTAATCGATGTGCATACTTCCCTCTAAAGGACACAAGGTTCCTGAAGCTGCATCAGCTATAAACTGGTGCAGACTCATTTTTTATGGGAATCAGTGCCAGACTTTTATACCCATATCAGTGAGGAGAATCAGGCCAGTCATGAAAGAGAGGCATGGAAGGGTAAGACTGTACATTATTACTGGTAATCTGTACAATCACTTCCAGGAATAAAACTTTGTATTAGTCAAATTACTCTCAAAATACTGAAACACCCCTCCAAATTATTTTCTTGGCAAAGATAATAACATATTACAGCCGCCTATGAATCTCTAACTATGAGATACTGGTAGATAAGAAAGAAATGAATTCACCAGTGTACAATTATCTGTTACGCTGATGCATTTATCTCTGGGGAAGGGATATTCTGAGGCAGTCAATTTAAGCAAAGAATATTCCAAATGGTGAAAAAATTTAGATTTTCTGTGGAAAAGTTCATAGACATACAGTTGCCATGACAATCTATTTTTCTCTTGAAAAGGGAAAAACACAGCTGGCTTTAGACTGAAGTGAAATAAAATGAGTTTGAATTCTTAAGAAAAGTGCACGGAATAGTCTTTCTGTTGCAAGATTTCTTAGCTTCTGCTTTTAGGTTTTACAGATTTTCTTTTCCTTTTTTTTTTTTTTTTAAATAAGACTATCAGAATTAGAAAGGACAGGAGCACCTCCCTTTCCCTACCCTTCCCATATCCAGGGCAGGTTCTTGGTAGGCTGTGTTCCCAAATGCTATAGACTGCACCCTAGCTGAAAATAATAGAAGCAGGTTCCCTGCATCTAGGCAGCATAAAAATACAAATTGATATTTATAACTCAATCAGATGAAGGAAGATTTAGACAAGAGTAAAAGAGCTGATATGTCAATCTGCTGGAAAAGCATATCCATCTGAAAAGTCTCCCTGTGCCTCACGTGGAATGTAGCCAGGATGATTTTTTGTTCTTTTGGTGGCTGAATAATGAAGCAGATTTTAAACCTTCTCTATTGTGTATCCTTTATCAGTTCTCCGCTTCCAGCACTTGTGCACGCATATCCCCCCCAGGATCACACAGGCCAGTGCAATGGGAATCGTTGCAATGTACCAGGACAAGCCAACAGCTGGAAAAGTAAAGAAATGAAATATTTTGAGAAAAAAAACTCCCAGGAACACAGTTCTCCAAGTTCAAGTAGGAAGAGGAGAAATCATAATAAAAAGGATGTCTGCAAGTTAACCTTACAGCAGGTTGATCACCTGTGAAAGGAAGAGGCCTATTGATTGAACACTCTGGGAAATAGGTTTATGAAGATAAAAATCACAGAAAAATGTTGGTTGGAAAAGACCCTCAGCATCATAGAGTCCACTATTAACCTCACACTGTCACTAAACCATGTCCCTAAGAATGTGATCTACGCATCTTTTAAACACTTCAGGGATGGTGACTCAACCGCTTCCCTGGGCAGCCTGTTCCAATTACTGATAGCCCTTTCTGGGAAAAAAAATTTCCTAATACCCAATCTAAACCTCCTCTGGAACAACTTGAGGCCACTTCTTCTTGTCCTATCACTTGCTACTTGGGAGAAGAGACCAACACCCTCCGTGCTACAACCTCCTCTCAGGTGGTTGCAGAGAGCGATAGGGTCTCCCCTCAGCCTCCTTTTCTCCAGGCTAAACAGCCCCAGCTCCCTCAGCTGCTCCTCATAAGAACTGGAAAAAAATAGGGTGAGAATTCAAATTTCAATCCTTTTGCACACATGACTCTTCACAACACCTGCTTAGAGCAGCTATGTGCTTTCTGTCTTAATTTGGTGGAAGCACAGATACTCCAAGCAGGAAATGAATGCACCACACGGAGAGGGAGTTCATAACAGCTAGTCCACCCTCAAGCTCTGTGAATAGTTTTCTTATAGAGAGTGGACTGTAAATTGCTAATGATCCAGCCAAGGCTCTAAGCTTTTTTCCAAAATACAGCTAATTTCCAAGACCGGTGTCCATCCAGACCATTTTGGATTATTTCAGCCTATATTGGTTCATGGATTGCCTCCTCTGTATTAATACCTGTGTCACTCATGGAAGACAAGGACAGCACATCATCTAGCAAATGAGTACAAATCCCTCATCATAGGATGCTGGAGTGAATCATGAGTTATAACTCATAATGAAGACTGTAAATGTACATGTGCCTTTCGAAGACAGTGTGAGCAAGCTTTGGTGATTCATGAAGATGATGAAAAGAAACAATTAGCATTGCTTCACATTGTTTTTACAGCTGGTTCTTGGCCAATGGTCCATCACAATGCAACATTAATTGCAATGAGCTTAGGGCTTCTCTTCCCATTACTAGGAGCCAAAATAACAACACCCATCATAATTTACTCTTCTTAGCACTTTGGTGGCAGTCTGTGCATGAGGAGAAGGAACACTGTGATCTTTATTCTGCTATTGTCTTTTTTTTTTCCTAGTTGTTGAGGAACTGGGGAGATCTGGCCCTGCTGCGCTCAATGGGAGCTTGCCAGTAGCCTCCCTGGAGCCATTATTTCACCAAGTGTACCAAAGTTTGAGTCCTATCCAAAGGGCAGATACACTAGCACATATCCTCGTTCCTGCAGACAATGGCAGTGAGTGACCTACAGAAAAAATATTTTGTGAAGAGACTGTTCCAAAGTCTACAGGTGAAAGAGACAAGCAATTTTTCCTCAGGCAATAATTCATCCCAGTACTAGCTCTGACAGTATAAAAGGCTTGGATGATAATTTAGCATTACAATAATAATAACAATTAACCCAAACAAACACTCAAACTAGTTACCTTCCTGCTTGACCCTTGTTGGCAATACTTGGTAGCCGTATCTGTTCTGGGCCAGACATGTAAAATCTGTGTAAAAATCCACTTCTTTGACAGAATCAAAAATCAGTGGTACTTCAATGAAGTTTTCACCATTTTCTACAATTTCTCTGGAATAAAAAGAAAAAATTAACATTAAGTCCTTTTATAAGCTTTTCTCTGTTTGGTGTGTTCATTCTGACAGCACATTGCAAGCAAATGCATTGGATATTCTCTCATTTCTGATCTAGTCCCTCAGCATTAGAGGACACCTGTGTCTTCCAGCCCATCTCTGACCACATTAATTTCTGAGATTAATTCTTACTATCAGCTGAAAGAGGACATATGGAGAACATAACCCTGCAAATGCTCACTCAGCAGACTGAACCATTTCATTATTCCTGTCTATCAAGTGTCCAAAACCAAGACCTCAATACAAGAAACTGTCTAGGAGGTTTCCAGCTTATTTCCAGCTGATAGTTTTCTCAGTCCAACTATTTAAAAGTGGTTTTCTAGCTGCAGTCAAAAATCTCTTGATATCTTTTAGTCATTGCTGGAGAAGTTGTCCAGCTGCTCTTTCATGACCTCTTTCATGAGTGCGCTATGCCCTGCGGCCACAAAGTTCCCTAGGCACTCCTCCCGGGGCTGCACCACAGGAAGGCAGCAACATGGCAGTGGGTACTTTGCCAGAGATTTCTGCAGGGAATTTGTTTTCCTGGTGGCATTTGACCTGTTTTGACTTGCTGACATTCTGAGGGCTTCCAGCAGAACTGGGGTGTCTCACGCACTATCCATGGGCTCCACATAAGCCCCAGCTGGTGTTGTCCCTGTGCTTGTGCAATTGTATAATAATATATAACAGTAACAATGATAGCGATAGTAATAATAGAAATAATAGAAACAATTTTTAAATTCTAAATAAGAAAGTACATGTGCTGCCCTACTCTATAGCCTGCAGAGACTACAGGCACAGTACGTTTGATGGCTCCTGACTACAGGTTTAACGCACAGTCACTTGCCCATATAAACAACATCATATATTAATGGTCTCATTCATGCTGTGGGGAATGTGAAAACACAGCTGAGTTACCATGTTACCTCTGGCTGCAGCTGTGCAGTAAACTAAACATGGCCAGGTTGTTCTCTGGCACTGACGGCCACAAATGGCCAAAACCAGCTCACATCTATAACTGCTAAACACTCTTATCCCTCAAAATAGGGATGCCATATCCCCAAACTCTGTTAGGAGTGGTCCCTGCCCCATGCTAAATTTTTTTGGGAAGGTGTTAGCTGGAGAATGACCAGTTTAACCATTAACAGAAGAGGCAATGGCATCCCAGAGCCCGGGAACCTTCCCAGCTCTGCCCACTGGTACAGACAGAGCCACCATTTCCCAGGTGAGGGTGATGACTTCTGTGGACACTTTCAGCTTCATCAAATGAGAGGTAAAACATGCCAACTTCGACCTCACTGAAGATACCTCAGTCAGTAGCTTTACCTCACATTTGCCAAGCACTAGAAGTGTGCCTTAGCCAGGCCAGCCAGGAGTGGTGTTGGAGTTGTTCTCTATGTGAGAGAGCAACTACAATGTACTAAATTCTGCCCAGGAGTGGATGACGAGCGAGTTGAGAGTGTATGGGTCAGGATCAAGGGGCAGGCTGTCGGGGGTGACACTGTTGTGGGTGTCTGTTACAGGCCACCAGATCAGGCTGAGGAAGTTGATGAGGCCTTCTATGGGCAGTTGAGAGTGGCCTCACAGTCACAGGCCCTGGTTGTTGTGGGGGATTTTAACTTCCCTGATGTTTGCTGGAAGGACCATTCAGCCACAGTCCAGGAGGTTCCTCCAGTGCATTGATGATAACTTCCTCATGCAGATGGTGGAGGAGCCGACTAGGAGAGGTGCACTGCTGGATCTCATCCTCACTAACAAGGAGGGTCTGGTCGAAGCAGTAAAGGTTGAGGGCTGCCTGGGTTGCAGTGACCACGAGATGGTGGAGTTCAGCATCTTGTGTGACAGTAGAATTGCAACCCTGGACTTCAGCAGGGCTAACTTTGGCCTTTTCAAGCAATTGCTGGGGGAAATCCCATGGGCAAGACTGCTTGAAGGAAAAGGGGCCCAAGATAGCTGGATTGCATTCAGAGATTGCTTCTTCCACCCTCAGGATCAGAGCATCCCCACACAAAGGAAGTCAAGGAAGGGAGCCAGGAGGCCTGCGTGGTTGAACAGGGATCTGTTGGGTATGCTCAAGCAGAAGAGGAGAGTTTACAGGTCATGGAAGCAGGGGCTGGCCACTTGGGAGGAATATAAGGCTGCTGTTAGAGGATGTAGGAAGGCAGCTAGGATAGCCAAGGCCTCCTTAGAATTACAGCTGGCGAGAGGGGTCAAGGACAGCAAAAAGAACTTTTTCAAATACATAGCAGATAAAACTAATACCAGAGGCAAGGTAGGCCCACTGATGAACGGGGTGGGTGCCCTGGTGGCAGAAGATACAGAGAAGGCAGAATTACTGAATGCCTTCTTTGTCTCTGTCTACTCTGCCGGAGGCTGTCCTGGGGAGCCCTGTACCCCTGAGACCCCGGATGAAGCCAGGTCAATGGAGGAGTTTGCTTTAGTCGATGAGGACTGGGTTAGGGAGCAATTAAATAGTCTGGACATCCATAAATCCATGGGTCCAGATGGGATGCATCCGCGGGTGCTGAGGGAGCCAGCTGAAGCCATTGCTGGACCGCTCTCCATCATCTTTGCCAAGTCTTGGGAAACGGGGGAGGTGCCCGAGGATTGGAGGAAAGCAAATGTAACTCCAGTCTTCAAAAAGGGCAAGAAGGAGGACCCGGGTAATTATAGACCGGTCAGCTTCACCTCTGTCCCTGGGAAAGTAATGGAACAGCTTATCCTTGGTGCCATCTCAAGGCATATCAAGGATAAGAGGGATATTAGGGGCAGTCAGCATGGCTTTACCAAGGGTAAGTCATGCTTGACCAACCTCACAGCCTTTTATGAGAATGTAACAAGGTGGATGGATGATGGCAGAGCGGTGGATGTGGTCTACCTTGACTTCAGTAAAGCCTTTGACACAGTCTCCCACAGCATCCTCACAGCTAAGTTGAGGAGGTGTGGTCTAGACAATAGAGTAGTGAGGTGGGTTGCAAACTGGCTTAAGGAGAGAAGCCAGAGAGTGGTAGTCAATGGTGCAGAGTCTAGTTGGAGGCCAGTATCTAGTGGAGTGCCTCAGGGGTCAGTACTGAAGCCAATATTATTCAATATATTCATTAACGATTTAAACGAGGGAATAGAGTGTACTATCAGCAAGTTTGCTGATGACACTAAGCTGGGAGGAGTGGCTGACACGCCAGAAGGCTGTGCTGCCATCCAGCGGGACCTGGACAGGCTGGAGAGTTGGGCGGGGAATAACCCAATGAAATTTAACAAGGGAAAGTGTAGAGTCCTGCATCTGGGCAGGAACAACCCCAGGTTCCAGTATAGGTTGGGAAATTACATATTAGAGAGCAGTGTAGGGGAAAGGGACCTGGGGGTCCTGGTGGACAACAAGATGACCATGAGCCAGCACTGTGCCCTTGTGGCCAGGAAGGCCAATGGCATCCTGGGGTGTATTAGAAGGGGGGTGGTTAGTAGATTGAGAGAGGTTCTCCTTCCCCTCTACTCCGCCCTGGTGAGACCACATCTGGAATATTGTGTCCAGTTTTGGGCCCCTCAGTTCAAGAAGGACAGGGAACTGCTGGAGAGGGTCCAGCATAGGGCAATGAAGATGATTAAGGGAGTGGAGCACCTCCCTTATGAAGAAAGGCTGAGGGAGCTGGGTCTCTTTAGTTTGGAGAAGAGGAGACTGAGGGGTGACCTTATTAATGTTTATAAATATATAAAGGGTGAGTGCCATGAGGATGGAGCCAGGCTCTTCTCGGTGGCAAACAATGATAGGACAAGGGGTAATGGGTTCAAACTGGAACACAAGAGGTTCCACTTAAATTTGAGAAAAAACTTCTTCTCAGTGAGGGTGCCAGAGCACTGGAACAGGCTGCCCAGGGAGGTTGTGGAGTCTCCTTCTCTGGAGACATTCAAAACCCGCCTGGGCATGTTCCTGTGCGACCTCATCTAGGCGTTCCTGCTCCAGCAGGAGCAGGGGGATTGGACTAGATGATCTTTTGAGGTCCCTTCCAATCCCAAACATACTGTGATACTGTGCCTGCACGCAGTGAGTTAGTGCTGCTCAGGTGACATGTGACAGGAACATAAAGCAGATAATTTCCCTCCTTTCCTAGCAGGAAAACCCCTGAGGCACACAGCTATGAGGCAGCTGAGAGAAGGCTCTGCAAGATGGGGAGAGACAGTGGATCAGGGCAAGAGGATGTAGCACATCCTGCTTCTGCCTCCCACCAGCACCCCTCCCAGTGCTTCCCTGGCACCAGCTCTGGCACTCAGCTCTGACATCTCTGAGTCAGTTTAACTCCCTAATGTGGAAAAGAACAACTCTAAGGGAAAAAGCAATGTTATTAAGAAAACAAAACAAAACGAAAATGATGACAACAACAAAAACTGGGTAGTTTTCTGTTGTCTGAGTGTGTTCAGAGAACCTCATGAATGTCAGGGAGAGGATGTTGCTTTTTTGCTGGCATGGTGCAAGAAGAAAGACAAGAGAAATACCAGAAAGGGTAAAGTCCCATTGCTTTCCACTGCAGTCAGCTCTTACATCAGCTCAGCTGCCCATGAAAATGTGCTTCAAGTTTAAGCCTCAAAGTTGGGTCATTTGCAGCATACCATGATGAAAAGAAGAGATAAAGAATTGATTTTACCCTGCATGGGTTGAATTTTGGTTTTGCTTGCCTGCCTGTTTTTTTCTCCACTCTCCCCCTCACTTCATATCTGTCCATATCCCATTTCATTACCTGGCACACAGCTGCACAGAAATCCCCAGTCACACTGCAGATTAAATCAACAAGCACAAGGAAACACTTTGAGCCAGACTTACTGTCGTTCCCCCTCAGTAACTCTGCTTTGCTTGTAAACCACATCGACAGCAGTGTCATTTGCCAGCCATTCCACATCAGTGTGCATGTGGCTGCTCAGGCCAACAAACACTTTGCATGGGAGAGTCATCTTGGAGCCTGTTGGTAGAAGAAAGAATAAAAAGAAAATTGGCTACATATGGAGAACTACTCATTCCCTTGGTGAAAACCAACATCTCCAGAGGTAGATCAAGTTCCTACACATGTCAAGCACCTCTAAATTCAAAACTGAAATTAAGCCCCAGATTGCTTTTGATCCCCTGCTCCTTGGCAGCAAGACCCTTCAGTTTGTCAGTCCTTCTCACAGCTAACTATATTATTTTCCCATTGCAATAGTCAGCAACTCTTGCACTAGACACATTCCTAGGGAGGCAAAGTTGTGTTCTTGTGGCCTTGCTGCTTTTGACATACTGCATCCTAAAGGCCATGGTGTGATTTACCACTCTAAAGCAACTACATTAACCAGCAGTGTAGCTTCACTCAGGTGCTGTGGGCAAGGGCATTTAGCTCATGGTGAGACCTCCAGACATAAAGTGAATGTGTAAAAATTCAGAAATTTTATTGTAATTATTGTAACTCAGAAATAATGGTAAAGAGCCTTCAAACTGGTGCGTATCTATATTATATGGAAAACACAGGGCTCAATCATGTGCACAATTGTATTATCGTATCTGTGAAGATCATAATAACAGGGATATAAAACACTCCACAGAGCTAGATAGGAAAAAAAAAATTACTTGGTAGGCCTATGATGATGGAAAGAAAAGTGACAGGGAAAACTAAGACATTATAGGACACAGCTGTGTGTATAGTACCCAAGTTTAAAAAGCTTAGTGTAAAACACACCTGGCATTTTCTGGGAAGATGAAATGCAATAGAAATTTGTTGTCATAATATAATCTTCAAAGAAAATTTGAGATCCTATCAAGGTCCTTTCTAACTAGCAACAACTGTCTAATTCAAACAGTAAAAAGCAATAAAAATATCTCCTCCAAAAAGAGTTAGATGGCCCATTCAAAGCCACCAGATATCCTAGACCACTTTGAGGCAATATAGAAAATGAAGAGTTCTTACTGAAGGAGGACTCTTAGCAGCTGATATAGGGGTACAAACATGCTTTTCTTCCTTTGTGAGAGGCTAACATCTACAGGATTTCTGTAGCTTCTCCTACGTAAGTAATAAAACCTAGTTGTAGACAATAATATGCAAAACTACTCCAGCACTGACCCTCAGCTAATATAATCAAAATCAAAAGAAATAAAACAATTTCTGCCAACAAATTTCACCATAAGAGGACCTGCTTTAATTTTTCTTTGATAAGGTGTTTCCAAAAATAATGCTGGGCTTTACCGAGAGCAGCTGATGTTGTCTTCGCTGTTGGATACACAATTATTGGGGTAAATCTCTTTTCTTGCTCTGGAGAGAGAAACAGAACGGAGAGCCAATGCTAGCACAACAGAAAATTTAGTCACTGCCCCAGAAATATAATCAGAAACGTGCCACTTCACTCAACATCTTTCATCTGCCAGGAAAGCATTTGTCTTAAACCCGCTGGCAAAGAGAGACACGGCCGCCCCCTGCTGGCCGCTGTGCGCAGCAGCGCAATACCCGCCTCCCCTTCCCCAGCCCGTCCCTCCCGCCGCCTCCCGTTTCACCCCTTTGCGAAATAGCGGCTTTTCCCCATCCTGAGCGAGTTTTAAATGTTTAATTTTCTAAGCCCTCAGAAGTCATTTGCAGTGACAATTTCTAAACACACGCACACACACCCCCTCCCGCAAGACATAAATTATTTGGTTTAGCAACCGCAGGCACTTGCAACATTGAGTTCTGCCTCCTGTAAAGCTGCTGCGAGTCTGGCAAAGGGGTGACCCCCAGCCCTGCCGGGGTGCTGTGGGAAAATCTCCAGGGCCAAAGCAAGCACCCACAGCGTCCCGCTTTCCTTGGCAGTGCTGAGAGGCTGCGTGTGAGTTCCTCTCCTGAGTTTCATCAACAGAGAAGAGATATTGTCTTAAAGGCTGTAATGTTTTAAGGGGTTGATATTTACCAACAATCTCCAGATGAATTGTTCTGGTGATTTCATACATTACACCTTCATATGGAAATGACATCTTGCAGGTGTAATAGCCAGCGTCTGTTGGTAGCACGGCAGTTATGATCAGAGAAGAGGAACCCTGCAGATTTACAAATTTTTCATTGTTGTCTTCCAAAGGCAGGGCATCCTGGAGAAAGGACAGAAACTGCTGTTATGGTTCAGATAGGTGTAGTCACACCTTGTGTTACTTCCGGACGAAACTACTTGTCCCTTTTTCTCTGTTATTAAAAGTTCACTTATCACTGGAAATTAGAGCATTTCCACTTTCCCACTAAAAGGCAAGTTCTTCAAATATGTGCCTATCTCTAAAATGCTTTGAGGCACTATATGAAGTGTGAAGAATTGCTATATCCATCTTGTCTACAATATGCATGTTTAGCTTTTTAATAAACTGCTAATTTTAAGATGGAAATAGGCTCTTTCCTGAGTCCTCTTAAGAGTAATCATCTAAGACATTCTTCTAAGACAAAATGATTTTAGTAACCATGAAGGTTTTCACAACACTGTTACTTTCCATACATGACCTCATAAGAGTAATCTTCTAAGGCATTCTTCAAAGACAAATACTAGTAATCATTCAGTTTTTCACAAAACCATTGCTTACCCTACATGATCACATAGACTGTGATAAACTCCTGCTCTGTATCACTAACATTTTGTTCATGCAAAGGCTGGAGCTCCTCTAGGAGCAATGACGTTCCTTTTCCATGGAGGCAAGCTAGTTCCTTCTGACAGTTGTAACAAGAACCATATATAGGGGGACAGATTTCTGCTTAGATAAGTGGGTTTTAGCCAGGTTCTAAAGGGAATCCTGAGCAGAGATATTTTGCTGATACAGTACCAGACACAACATAGGCACTGCTGTATGAAGCCAGCCTAGGTAGTGTATCCTATAGTAAGAATGATAGCTGCACAAGGCAGAGCATGTGATCATAGTGGGAGTGTAAATAAAAGCTAAACCAATGTATTATGAAAATAAAAGAAAAATCCTGTGCTGTCCAGTGCAAGATTGTACAGCTGAGGATGATTAAGTGAGGGATATTTGACCTTATAGGCAAAACCAGGCTTGTGTACTTGAAAAGCCATGGCCTGGCAAGTTAGGTAAGAGAATCCTATAAGCATTATGTGATGAATCTAGTATTTCAAAATGCTGTATTGCAGTTGATTAATGATAGTTACCCCATCTGAACAGCTCACATGGGTGAAGCATCACTGGGAGGTCTTACTTCATGGGATTCACTAGAGGGGCCATAAAAAGAAGCACAGTGCCAAAGAGAAAGGCCTAATCTGAAATGGTAAAACCTAGGGTCAGGGTACGTAAACCAGCCTTAAAAAGAGTTACACTGCCTGTGAGAGCATGTAACATGTGAAGCACTTCACCCTTTGCTGAGTCTACCCCGAATAACCTTTCTTAAACCATATACATCTGCGCCAAAATTTCTGCTATATTATGTCATGCTCATTACTTTAATAACATGATGTTCAGGAGAAAGAGAAAGTGGAGATGTATGTGTCTTTACAAACAGGTTGGGATCAGGCTTTGCACAAAGAGGAGGTGAAAGTTCTACCTTGTACCACTGGAGCTCCAGGCTTGTCCTATTTGGTGTAAAATCCCATAGGTCAGGGCAAACGATCTTCCCAGAGGTGGAAGTGAAGAGGACCTGGAGATAGGCAATCTCCCGAGCAGCTGTTTTCTCCATGACCGTGAGGTGGATGGAGACCTCCGCGCAGTAGGAGGAGTTCCTGCAGACAGAGGGGGAAAGGTGAGCACCCACCAGAGATAAGGGGAACTCAAGTGACACCCTTGGCTTTCTCCTGGCTTTGTTTCCCTCCTTAGTAGTCTCTAAGAGGCCAAGTCTGAGATCATACCAGGGGGGATCCTGGAAAATCACTGGTACTGTGTTTTTTGGCACAATCTAAACATGTTGCTGACAATGTCTGCCTTGGAGCTTCAGTCTTTTCTTTTTTTGTACACCAGATTTGCTGTGCACCCTTAGGCTAAGGCATGATTTTAATTTTGTAAGGAGAGGGAACATGTTCACCTGAACAGTAGCAGGTACGTCATGAACCCTCCGCCATTTCCTTGCAAGAGGTCTTGACTGTGAAAACCCTAGTGATTGAAACCTCAAAGGATAAAATAAAAAGCTTGAAGCATGTATTAAAAAGCATCTGCAGTTTCTGTACCATAACCAGTTGGCCTTTCTGTAAGTATGCATTATTTTGAATAAAAAATAAAGCATTCCTGCTTCGAAAGTTTTGCAATATTTAACTTTTCTTTCTGAATCCAAGTGATGATAACTTCCAGTCCCAAGGAGTAACAAACTGGGGTAAATAAGCGCTTAAGCTATGTCCTTCCCAACCTCTGAAAGCCTGTCTTGGAGATGCCTCCACCCAGGGCAGTTTCTGGAAGCCAGAAGGTCAGGGCTGGACTTCCAGGAGACCAACTGGGGACTGTGAGCTGATGGACTCGCAATACTGCTGGGACACTGTGACTGGCAGTCACCTACAGGTCAGATGCCTAAATCCATAATACTTGCTCAGCAGAAGCAGAAATTCATGATAATTTCATTCTACTCTCGTGTTACAAAGAGTTGAAAAAGATCTGGTGGCTTCCCTGCAGGATAATATGTAAAGCAAATATGATTTATTTGTATTTTATTAATCTTGTAATAATGTTAGTGATGAAGCTATGCGCTTGAGTCTTGTGTACTTTTTTCAAACAGATTTCACAGCATTTTACTATAGCTGTCAATAATACTGCTACAGTGTTATAGGTTGAGGAACTGAGGCGGAATAGTCCAGAAAGCGGATTAAAACCACCTTTCAATGTCTCAGGTGACTATTCTGTGCTCTAGTACAACTTTGCAACCTCTTTTTATTCTGGCCTCACTATCCAAGTCTCGTTTTCTGCCCCACCACAGCCATTGCTGCTGAGACATGTGGAAAGGCCAACCCAATATGCTGAGTATGATTTATTAACTGGAATTCTGCCTGTCCATCTCTTATGCTGCTGACATGTCACTCACGAGGTGTGCCTTGCCAGCAAGGAAACTGCTCTACACAGGCAGCTCCAAGGATGTATAGATATGTTTTCCACTATAGACCCCAGAGCAAAGTGCCAGTTGCCAGGGGTGTGCTGGAGGCTGACTGGAAGAAGGAGCTGGCAGGGGTCAAGGACCCAGGATACCTTGTACAGTTCAGGTTCTAATGGGTGTTTTGCCTTCCTTAGTCCCCCAGAAATCCAGGCCCTGGTACCTCTTTTGAAACTATACAGCAGACTGTCAGATACTCAGAAAAAGATGACCAAGTCTCAACCCACTGCAGTATCATAAATCTGGTTCTAGTCTCGTAAATGCACATCAAGTTTCATGACAGATCTTCCAGCAAAGCCAAGGCAATCAAAGTATGGTTTAAAATCTGAAGTAGAAGTAAACACCAGGGTTAAGGAAGAGGGAAGAAGGAAGCTACTCCAAAGCCTTGGTAGATGCTTCATTAGACAATCTGAATTGTAAATAAGGCTATTTGCTTCTCTGGAACTGTAACAGGAGGGTTGCATTCTGCACAATCCCCTGCTTGCAGCATGTCCCCACTCGCCACAGACCTGACTGGCTCATAAACAATCTAGAACAAGCTCTCACGTACACTATTTCCTCCTGTGCCCATAGCCAGACTGGCAATACAGTGTCACGATTTAGATTTCAGTATATGTATCTATAGGAGACACACAATACATTTAAGAGTTCTGATTTTCCACATTTTTTTCTCTAATGAAGTCATCAAAGAAATTATCTTATTCAGACATGCTCTGAACACAACTGGATTTCAGAATCAAGCTAATGTATTTTAGACATAGTCGTCTTGTTAGCACACTGGATTTTCTTTTAAATACCCACCTTCTGGTGCAGATATATACTCCTGAGTCTTCTACCATTGCTGGTAAAAACCAGAGCACATCTCCTTTTGCCCAGATTCTTGGATCTTCATCTCTTCCTGATATCACAGTTTTTGAACCATTTTTATACCATGTAATATTAGGGGTCAAGGCAGAAAAATCCAAGTGTTTGTATTTGGGGGATGGGCATTTCAGAACCACAGGTTCTCCATGCAGTTCATAGTAGTGTTTGAAAAACACGGTGTGTTCTGAGCAGTTTTCTATATAAATCAAAGACATTTTTACATTACTGTTGGGCAGGCACATTAAAAAGAAAGGAGAGGGAGACAGTAGGGGAAAAAGAAAGGCATGTCCTTACCTGTGCTTTTGACTTGCTGGAGTCTGAAAGCAGAGGTGCCTGCTGTGCACATCACCAAGATAAAGAAGAGCCTACGCATTTTTTCCCAGAGAAAGTTGTAAGGAGAAGATCGAGGGAAGGTATCTTGAAATCTACAGGGAAGTTTATTACAAGGTAGAAGATACAATGAAAATACTCATCATTAAATGAAGAGTTAACTACTCTTTTCCTCACTCTGGACCTGGTGAGCTTTGGTTCACTCTTAGTAAGCAGAAAGTCTTCTTCATCCCTGTTTTATTGAGGGCTGGCTTGTGAAACAAGAACATCTGGCTTAGCACAAACACATCACTTCTGTCCCTTTCATTTCTAACTTCGGGAGATGCAAACAACATACCACAAGATGTTGCTGTCCCCACAACTTTCTAGTGCAACAGCTACGGGTGGACAAATCTAGCACTGCTGATTTTAAAATAAGAGGCAACTGAGGCAGGGATCAGCTGCTTCCACTTAGCTGTAGTGTAGTAGCTTGGGTGAACACAGGTGTCTCCCAAGGTTGTATGGCCCTCATTAAATCCTGTGTTACTTTGCCTTCCCCACCATGGCTACCAAAGTAGGCCAGCTAGTGCAGACTGGGCTGCAGGCAAACTTCTTGCCATACCCAAAGTCAAGCTTTCAAAGTTCCCATCAGTTATTTTTCTTGGGATGAAAGAAACTTTGACTCCAGTAGTATGCACACTCATATCGCTGTTCATGCACAAGTGAGTTTTCAGCACAGACACTATTACCATCTGTGCTAAAAACAAAAGCAAACAAACAAACAAACAAAAACTATGAGGAAAACCCTGAACAGCTCATCCTAAAAATCAGACACAGTGACACTGAGGGGAAACAAAACTATCTGCTGCCAGTCATTCATTAATTGTCATCTGTACTGGCCTGCCAAGGGCAAGGCAGCTTCTGCCCACATCACTGAATGCTTTGTGGTCTGCCACGAAGTTTCAGCTGCTGCTACTCTGCTGATTATGTGTTATTTCAGTGTACCACAGACAAAAATTCATAATGCATGCTACATATAGGCACCAGTTTATGCTCTAAGGTATTTATGTGCTGTACAGTACACGTATGCATGCGATACATACTAGTTCCATTTTATACACAGGAGTGTAAATTGCATGCATTTAACATTAGCCTGGCACTACAGGATGAATATCAAATGACTGGACAATGACTTCAAATTGTATTGAAGAGCAAAAACATATTTCTACCAATATAACACAGTCATATTCATAGGTGCTTACCTTCTTGCATCTTCTGTGTATCCCATCATGCTGATACTTATAATGTGGTTTTAATCCAAATTTCTCCTTGTGTAGTAGCTCTGTTTATCTGACATCTGATCATTTTACTGTGATAAACTGTTTCAAGCTTATTGCCATCTGTACAACACCACAAAGCCAAACGCTTGCTCAACTACACTGTTTCATAACCACGGGTCGTCTCCCCTACCCCTAGATCTGCAAGAGTTTCCAGGGCACTGGCCCCTCTCAGGGCTACACCTGGACAAGGTGCTTATGGCTTTGTCTGCAGCATTGATAAGCCCCACAGTTCACATCTAACACCCTGTAACATGGGAGTTTATCTCTCGTTAGATCCTTTGCTTGATGAAAATACTTGGCTATTTTGTCCAGAGCTTTCTAGTCCCTCTGGTTTAGTTTCTAGCAATCTCCATAAACCCTGTACAATCTGAGGGTTTAAGGGAGGATTTCGTTCCCAAATTTCCATCAGATTCACTTACCTGTGGTTCTGCAGTCTTTCAGCCATTAGCTTCTAATGAAAAGATATGACTGAAAGTTGCTAGTGAGGACCTTATATAGGTTTTAGCTCAACACATAGCGGAAACTTGTCTCTCATTGCACAATCATATGTGTGTCAGAACCAAACGACATTTTAGA
Source organism: Columba livia (assembly GCF_036013475.1). Lineage (NCBI taxonomy): Eukaryota > Metazoa > Chordata > Aves > Columbiformes > Columbidae > Columba > Columba livia. The sequence continues at coordinate 68,217,079 of NC_088602.1, forward strand.
CCCACCTTTCTTTCCTTCCTTCCGTACAGTGAGGAGGAGAGAAACAGAGACAGAGAGAGAAGAAAAAAAAAAAAGCATTTGGATTTCCCAAAAAAAAAGGGAAATGACTGCTAAATACATGAGTAAATTTCCCTTTTTCTGACGAATGGTAGTTTGCTTACACTCATGTCTTCACATGACTATTTCACTCTCTACCTCAAATAAAAAATTCTCATGGGTAACAAAAGGTGTCCTGCAGCATAGTCAGCAGCTGAATAATGGCAATCTTCACGTTATGTGGTTTAGCAAGTTCCTCATGGACAACATAAATCTTTCGTGATTTCCCAGATCACTTGTGAATCACAAATGGCTTGATTTCCATTTCCTTCCATAACATCCATCTGAGTGTCACAGCTTACATTAAGGCTCTCTTTGCAATGGTATATGAAGAATTAACATATGCAAGCAGATTATGGCATCCAGGCTCATAAGCAGAAGGGGTAAGAAATGGGTTGTGCATTGTGGCAATGTTGGCCTCTGCCTGTTTAGAAAGCAATCTAGTGGAGGACTTCAGTCTGGAACTGGACCACACGCCAGTTTTTCCTGTGTCTTGTCCTGACATGTGATGCCTCCTGAAGGAAACCTGAATTTCTTGCAGCTTTGTGATCCCTCAGGGAGCAGCTGTCATGCACTGCTTCAGTGCTAGCCCAGGAGGACAGTGTGTGGTGTCCAGCTGACCGGCTGGACCTCAAGTCAGCACACGGGTCCCTGCTAGCAGACCTCAGTAAAATACCATTCCCTCCCTGGCCTTCATAAACCTCAGCTGAGGAGTCCTGGCCTGGAGCACTGGGGTAACAGCCTAAGGCTCAGGCTTTGTGGTACTCTTACTAACCAAATAATGACTGAGGGATAAAAAGAACATAGCTGTTTATCACAGTAAGCATATAAGAACCATTTTTTATCTAACCCTAACATAATGCATTAACTCTTTCTTTAACTAATATCAGTCTCAGTTATACTGGACACAGAATATTGTTTAAGAGGTGAAAAATTATCAGGTTTTGAGATCTTGCTGCCATCTACTATGGAGAGAAGAAATTAATAGACGATGACATCTATTAATACAGTGCAATCTTTGAGGATGTGTCATATGCTTGGGTTGCACGTATTTTTTTTCTGCAGGCAATATCCACCATATTACATCTATTTCAGTAAATAAACAAAAAGAAAAAATCACAAAGCCCAATATTTCAATCTGCAATGGTCTTTACAATTTCTATATCCTGATCAATGTAGTCACTGCAATGGTCTCTGCAGCTATCAGCCCCATGCATGGCTGACCAGTTTTCCTTAAGCAGTCCCATTATCCATGAACCTGAAAGGCTGATAGTGCAGCTAAAGGTAGCTACTGCCCTGTAGTGCTCCATCTTCTCAGTGTAAAGAGAGAACTTGTCTCCATTGATGCTAAAATCCCACATTTGGGTTACAAAACCCCGGGTCTTGCTTTCTGGAGTCCCCGTACTTCATTCTGAGAATCTGACCTCATAAATCATAAAATTATTTCAGTTCTTCCTTTTCCAGTTCACTGTATGACAACCAGACAGAAGGGTTGTTGGATTGGATGACCTACGTTATATATAAGTCTAAGTTCAGACTGTTACTATATGAGTGACTTACACAATAGACGTGGGAGTTTCTAATGGTAACCCTGGTCACAGGGGCCAGGCAAGTTCCCAGCAAATAACCCAGGCATCTACCAAACTCAGAAAGAGCAAAACTATAGGAAATTAGGTTGGATAGCCTTGGAAAGATTGTACCTACCAGCTGCTGCAAACACATTTCGTTGCATTCACTGAGTAAAGCCATCCAACAGCAAGCTGTTCAATGAGCAGCAGAACAAGCATCACTTGCTTTTCTGCAGGGATTTGTGCCCCATGCCCTATCACACACACAAACATACACACATAAACACTCCTCCACTTCAGCTCTCCCCTCATGGCCTTTTCCCACTGCATTCCAGCCTTTTCCTACCCCCACTTCATGTCCTCTGCTCCCACCTCACCTATGTCTAGACCAGGTCCAGCACATCTTTGGGCTCGCTCCCAACTACCTCAGTACTAACTGGTCAACTTGGCATTGCCCATCACCATGTCTAAGGACTGGGCTCTGCCTGATTTTCCCTCTGCAAGGCCATGCTTTGGCTTTTCCATCTGTCTACACCAACAGTGGCCAATTTTCCTCACGCTACTACAACTCCAGACACTTTGAAAACATAACCCCTTGGAAAAGACAGCTGAAGCAAGCTAAAGGGTTCAAAGTGAGTTTAAAGTGCAATAATATATGCCTTAGAAAGCTAAACTAAAACCAAATATCTATGGAGTAGCAGTGCAGTTCCAAGATAGCGTAATGACCAAGGGGAATCTCAGTCATACACCTAATGAGGTTCAACACTTTCAATAAACTTTCTTCAGAAGACCTCTGTCCTGGTTTTCTTTTTACCCAGAAAATGTCCTGGTGACATGCACCAGTATCAGGACTTGAAGTTAAAATACTATATCTGAAGGTGCAAAAATCTAGTTTAAAATAACTCAGGAAGAAACGAAAGATAGAAGAAGCATTTTTTTAGGAGCTGTCTGCTGAGAAGACCATGTCACTTTGCGGCCAGTTATGACTGAGTATTTATAAACAAAAATATGCAAGTCTAGCAGCTATATATATAGAGAAACTCTTTTAGGGAAGCTGGTGTCATTCTGTGGTTTTTCTGTGCTGATGATTCATTTATACAGCTCAAAATGCTAGAGCATAGCTGTGAAATTCCTAACTCAAAGACCAGGCTATTCCCCATATGTCTCATGCGTTGCTCATCTCACTAGATTGCTATTTCCTGCACCAGGGCTACATGCAGCTGCCTTGCTGCGTTTGTTGGATTTTGCTCTCCTAGTACATCCCAATAAAATAACCAAAATTTCAAGTAATATTTAGCATCGTGGCCGTTCCTTGCAACAGAGATTTTCTAAAGGCCTCCACAAGCAACTTGTGGAGGAGCAATCTGTGAGGGACAGTTGAGGTGCCAACTTTCTCTAGTGACTCCCAGGTTTTGCTGTCTGTGCTGGAGGAACTCATCCAAGTGGCTCTGTGGCTGATGATGTTTGGCATCCAGAAACTGTGCTCACATGGACTTTGCTATTTATTCTGTTATTGAGTTCGGCTTCACGCAATTAAAAATAGGAGAAAATTTCTCTGGTTCACATAAGAATAAGGTGGTGAGGCATTAAGAAATACTGAATGTTGAAAGCTGACTGGCAAGCAGATGCAAAGTAAACCACAACTATTTCACCAACACATGTTCTTGGGCTTATTGATACAGGCAAACCCAGTGTTAATAATTTATAATGCCCTTGTACACAGTTCCCAGATGGGCTCTTGGAGAGCACAGAAATTGAGAGGGAAGAAAAGAAGCTATCCAACTCTGAAAATAACCAAATAGATGGGACAGAAAGAGAAAGACTAAACAGAAAAATTATCTCAATGCACAACAGATGCCAAGAATACAGGAATTTGCATGCTCATCCAGATAAATAATTGCTATCATACACCAGTTGTGTATGACTGAGAGAAACAGGAGGAGATGGGCCAAGAGACATTCACTTTGTCATGAGAGAGTGCGTGTTTGGCCAGAGCAGTGACAGCTTGGTTACAGATTGCCTCCCTGCTATGGGCTCCTGGGATTTCCACAAACCCTTTCACTGCAAAAGAAACCAGGCAGGCTGTGAAGAATAATCACACTGTCAAGAGCTGGAAGGGCAGGGAGGAGGAGACCCTCATTGTAGAAGTCAACAGGCCACAAGGGACAATGCAATGGCTGGAAAAGTGCAGAGCCAGCAGCAGTGAAGCCAGAAATACTTCAAGCAACAAAATGTGCCTCACCTGCCCCCACCACAAATGGAGTTTGGGTTGACCAGGGGGACCAAGGTTGACCAAGGGGACTCTTGGTCATCCTCATCACTGTACCTATCACACCCATGTTTGCAATACTTGCCTGGAACACTGGTAGGTCTTTGTCTTGCCCACTAGCGCTGTGCACAGACTGCCAGCAGCAGATTAAATTATCTCTGGACAGACACACAGCCATAGACTGGTGAAATAAAGAAATTATTTCTAAAAAAGTGGTATTTGCTGGCATTTTGTTTAAGTGAGAAAACCATCACTGGGAACAGCCTATATGACATGCAATGCAAAGTGGACAAGCAGTGAAGGAGGACTGGTGCAAAGCTGAGTTTGCTGAAGGCTGCAGAGTTAAAGTGCTGTCTCTTTCTCTGTATACTGAACTGGAAAGGGTAATCTAAATTGCTAAATAGCGACAGTCTCACCATCACCACATCTGAATGCCTCTCTAAAACCAAAATAAAAGTGGAAAAAAAAAATCTCTTACTGCCTTGTTTTCTCCCATGGATAAAATTATGTATAGATATGCTGAATTTTGTCCATGGTGTGTCAAACAGTGGCTTTACTAGTGTAAAGGCTCAGATGCTGAGAATTACATGCTGCAAGTGAAATCAGTAGGATCACTGCTGAAATGCAAGCACGTGTATTTCTTTGCAGATCTGCAGATGATGACTGACAAGGCAGGTGAACCACAAGTTGCAACTCAGCTTGAGGACTTCCCTGGGGTACCAGCCGTCCCCACTGATTGCATGGAACAAGCCTACAGTATCTACCACGCCTCAGTGCAGGACTTTAGGCAAAACTGCAACACTGACATGGTCACTCGCTGTGTCAGGGCTAATCGGTGAGGTTGACTAGCAGCTAACAATGCTGAAGATAACAGCAAGCAGACATTTCCCACAGCTATGGCATCTTCTCAGACCACAGGCAATGAGTCAGTAGGGGCACTAGGGACATGCAAGAAAAAAAGTAAACCTGAGATTTTTGTGTAGCTGGTTTTTTTTCCCTACGCTTCCAAAATCCACATGTTTGCTTGCAATCATGATCAGTCTTTTTATATATGAAGCAACAAAATGTGCTCTGTGGTCTCATGTGTGAAAAGTGTAGAGTGATTTAAAAACACAGAGCAGTGATTATGAAAATCCCATGGTAACAGTAGACAAGGGAGGAACTGTGTCCGGCTGAGGAGCACGAAGTCATACAGAGTTACAGGAACCAGAATAACAGGGACAACATAAGATCTCTAAATCAGTTATGGCACTTGGTTTAAGCAGCCAACACAGCAAACAGGGAATTACAGAAGCAAAAGGAAAAACAGATGACAAAGACCTTCGTTCATGATTACCTTTTTGTTAGCTGGACTTAAAATTAATTGGTAAAAAGTAACTTGATAGCTATGAAAAACAGTGACAAATATATGGCTTATGATTAGGGAAAAATTGAGCTGGCATGGATCGTACATTACTGTAGGTGTACTGGAAGGATAATATTAACCATTCATTTCTTATTACATGAATAAAATCCTTGTCTCACCAAAAAGAAGTCATTCATTTAGTGCAGGCAGTAAATCTCGTTTATCTCAGTTTTACTATCCTTCTGACACACAAGTGTGTTTCACACACTTGTTAAAGAAGTAGGAGTATGAAACACACTTATTGAATACAGTTACCCATGGTATTTCTTTCTTGGTGTGTAATTCATTATCACAGGAGTTATGGGGGCTGGAGTGGAGGACACAGTGCAAAATCTTTGAAAGTACATATGATATAGAAATAAAGAGACCAAAGTTTCAGTTATATTTGGTGTTCTCCCTTAGGACTTGTCTTGTGTTTAGTGTCACAATGGTCACCGAGTGTGACGTCATCAAGGGCTACTTGAGAAAAAATAAGACAACATAGACTTGATCTGGATATAATGGAAGAGGGGACTACAAATAAATGAATGACAAATCAATAGATGCAAGAAATACTGCTTCTTAGTGGGGGGAAAAAATCACGTATTTGAAAACATGAATTAGGACAAATCAAATCAGTGCAGAAGAAAAAGAGCCAATCCAAATATCACCATCATCCTCCTGAAGACGAAATGCAAGAGAAACCTAAAGTGATGCTGTGAGATCACATTTTTTTTGCAATAAAGATGAGATTGGCTTAGATTTTTTATCTTCTATTTATGTGTGAAGGTGGTGCACACACATTGTGAAGCACTGAAGAAGGTAAGATTTTGTATGATTCACTCATGTTAATGAACACATTTGTTTTAATAAAAACAGTTACCATCAGGTGAGCTTGGGGGTTTCTTTTCTATTCACAGTGGCTGATCACACAACAAGAGTACAAATACACACAGGGCAGCAAAACTAACCTTAGAAGGATTTCACTGAGCTAAGCCCTTCCCCAGCACATGATGTTCTGTACCAATTGAAAAGGGAACTCACTATTTCAGCAACTGGTTTTTAAAGACTTCAGGAGGATTTGCCACATGATGTGAAGTGAAGACAATATTTAATGCCATTTGTTTAAATTGTTGCTATCAATTCTATTTTGAAAAGAAATATAAGGGATTTTTTACAACAATATTGCTTTACTATGCACATTTTCCTGAATCACAAGCTGGAAGAGCATTCATTCAGACTTAGTTAATCAGAAGTAGGGAGAACCAAACATGAGGGTTTACTATCTGCAGGAAAATTTTGGTAACTTTAATTAAAGATTGCAAGAAAATGGTGGTTTTTTTCCTTCAAAACATCTCTGGGTTGAGAACTTCCTTCCCAACAAAACTGAGATTCCTGCTGGTCCTTCTGGCTGTAACTTCCAGGATCTGTTACCTCAGGGGCATTTCCTTCACTGGGGACCCAGCAGAGCCCTGCACTTACTTTAAGAACAGCTCATCAAACTTGATCTTCTCATAAGTGCTGAGCCATTCCTTTGTCTTCACAGAAGGCTGAAAGATCTCAGGACCTCTATATGTTACTATTTTGATTAATGTACAAGTTCTTGTGACTAGGTTTCCCAGGGAGAGTGGTTTTGGCAAGATGTATGAATAATTGATGCGGCTCTTGGCTTGATACCATAGTTACAGGAACAAAAGAAAAAATGGGGAACTGAATTTAACCACATAGTATCATAATGATATGGCAGCACTGTTTGGAATCTTTAACCATCATTTGCTCCTTTTACGTTGCAACTGGCCAGCTCTGCACAGCAAGGACATGACACTCAGCAATAGGGTATCTTGCTGCTCCTCAGTGGTTCAGAGCTGCTGCCTGTTTCACAACATGTTTATGAAACCAGCCAGAGAAGAGAGGGTTGTAATTACTTGTCCCATGCAGAAGTCACCAGATCTTTTGCTGATTTTTAAAATATCCAAGAAAATTCTTGGAGATAACAGAAGTGTAAGAAGGCACATAGTCCTTGGCACTCCAATGGTAATTTTCAGACTCATTAAAAACTCTTTCTGTCGATATGTGGATAGAAACAAAGAGAAAGAAAAAAAATTAGAGACATATACATATCCATACATGGAGAAATACAGATGCTGCCACCTGCTGAGAGGGAAAGGGTTTATTCCCATTGCAAAAGTCCCCAAAAGAAGGGTGGAAGTGAAAGCCCTGCAGGGTTTCTGTTCCTGCTCTGCTGTGTGGTTTTTTGTTGTCCCATGCAAAGTGAACAGCTAGGGACTTTGGCTGTGCTTGCCAGGGGACACCAGAGTAAACTGGCCAAAACTGTTTAGCAGAAACTGGCAAATGCTTGCAGAAACTCAAAGCTATGTTACAGCAAAACATCAGCCAGAAAATGTTTACTTATTAATAACACAGATAATAGCATTTTGGTGGTTTACACATATAGTGAGAACCCAAGTACTACTTTTAAAAATATTTATTCTATGTAGTCCTATAACATCAAAAAAACCCAGTCACAGCAATGCTGTGTCATTTTAGGTCAAAATCCATTAGTAAGTTTGCAGGTGATACCATGTGTATTAGAGGCTGGCAGCCTCTTGCAGAACCCCTGCAGCTGGGCATTCATGGAACCATCAGAACTAGACTGTCACCCTGCAGAGCTTGCTCAGACCACTTGTCTCTTAGGATAAATTTACTTCTTCACTTTCCAGAATCACTGCTAAGATAGAAGAGAATGATTTTTCCAGTATATCCTCAAATCATCAAATTATTCTTACTTCTGAAGGCTTGGTGGAGTGGAGGAAAGGTCTGAAATTTTCTGGCACCGCAGTCTGACAAAGGAAGAAATGTAGTGTTTTCTTAATAATGTAAGCAGCCACCGGTTTTAACATTCAACTTAAATGAGAGTTTCAAAACCTTGCAATGTTGTAATGAAGAAAAGTGCCTGGCAGAACTGTTCCTTGAGGCTGCGCTTTCTCAGAATATGAAGAAACAGCACCTTGAGGAAAGGATTCTGTCAATGTGCCAACTCTGATGTTTTTGTAAGATGGATTTTCCTCAGAAACTGGTGCACAGGAGGAATAATGAACTAACCTGCTCTTAACCTGCTCTCCTCCATAACCTTCACCTCTCTGCAGACCTCTGTCCTCCCAAGACCTCTATCAGTCCTGCTCAGGCACGAACATGGCCAGATCACCTATTTAGATGGGGGACTTTGTTATCCTTTGCTATTAAGAAAGCATTATTTTGTACAGAGGTAAGTTACTTACTGATACAGCCACAGTAGAAGGTAGGTCATGAGCAGAAGTAGGGCCAGGACACAGAAGACAGACGGTACGTGGAGTGGTACAAATGCAGGAGAGGCTGTTGTTACCATAAGGAATTCAACTGTATCATTCTCCACCTTCGCACCATTGTAGAGAGGCCTCTTATCCATGTACCTGGTTCATTCCTAAAGGCTGTCCAGATCACAGCCAGCAGCTCTTATGGTATAAAGACCCTTCTCAACAATGTTCAGCTTTGATCAGAAGACCCTTCTTTACTTTCCTGTCCTGCAAATGGGTGCTTCATTGTGTGTGTATATACATCTATGTACACACTGCAGATTACTCAGGAAATAGTTACCTCTTTTGCTAGTAAAAGGCTTTGTAAGCAAAGAACAAAAGGTGTCATGGACCTTCAGGACATTAGGAGAAAGGGCAACACATGTATGTGTGGGAAAAAGCTTAATGAACAGAGTAGTGGAAAACACCTCCAGATCTTCGGAAGACCTCACGATACTTCATAGGTGATCCAATAGTCAGGAGTCACATCTTGTAGCATCACAGAGAAATAACCATGACAGCTGGGGAATCCGAAACCATAAGAATGTTAGAGCAGTTACAGTAGATCAGACCAAAAGTCCATGTAGCCCTGTATCTGGTCTTGACAGCAACTTGCAACCAATGTTTAAGGAGACATAAGAACTTGACACATGTATTATGAATTTTCCCCCCTTCTGTTTTCTGGCAATGATCAGTTAAGAACTTTCAGAGCCTCCAGAAAGGACTGATGCCAACACCACCTGACTTTGAGGAATCTGGGATACCTCCAGCCTCTCGCCCTGACTGTGCCCTCCAACTGCCAGCTTTTCTCTGTGATACCAAGTATCAAACCTTGCTGTAGGAGACACATGTCAGGTCCTCTGTCATTCTCGCTGCCCTTGTGTGTATATTTTGTAATTCTATACCCTACTTGAGATAAGACAGCCAGAACCACATGTGTGAGTAATATGAACTTCAGAAGTTCTGTAACAACACTTTCTGTTGTGCCCTTTATTCTCTTTTGTACCAGTTGAATCCAGCACCATGCAGTCACAGAAGCCCAACCATGTCTAGTCACAAACTTCCCGTTTGCCACATAGTCTTAGAGCTGGGCAAAGGTGCTTGATGGTGGCATTGCACATTCCCCTGTCATGCATCATCACCATCTACCAAGTGGGTGAGCAAACAACAGACAGCAAATTTGCAAAGAGTGAAGTCTACATGCAGGAGTTCTCACGTTGGCAGGCCATTGCAGCAACCTCTGTCCACAGCCTGAGGCAAGTGGCTTTTCATGTAATGGAGTTCTTGCCCTGCCATCCCATCCCTCTGACCCCCAGCATTGTACTCCTGTGCCTGCTTTTGTTCAACCCATCTTCAGAGGTAGAACTAGCTGCTTATGTCTTTCTCATTACCTGTAGATTCAACTACTCAACAGTCCCCTGTTTATATGTCTGACTGCAAAGACCACAAAGTACATCAAGGCTTTCTCCATGTAAGGAGGCAGAATTTTTAAAAGGCACCCATTTACAGGGGCGGTGGAGTTGCAGGGATGACAGCGGTGGGCCCAAGATACCTTGTGCTTTCTAGAGCACTGTGCAGAAAGTGCACAGGTTTCCTGAAAACATTCAGGACAGAGCTGGAACAACACTTGTTGGGACAGCTGACCAGAACACACAGCACTTATCAGCAGTCTGTGTTAATGCAGGATGCAGTAACATGAAACTTATGGACACTGATTGCAGAACAAAATGTACTGTACATGTACTGCTCACGCAACCATATGGAGCTCCAGAACAAACATGGAGCTCTAAAATGTAGATATGTCCCTGAGAGCAACCTCATGTTTGAAAAAATTCAGTCCTCACATCCATTTCATGCTGAACCTTGTGTTTTGCATTCTGGCTCATGAAGTTGCAGATACCAGGTTTTCTAGGTAAGCAAGGTAGCTGTAAACTGCCCAGAGTTCACTGTACAAAAAGCTGTACAAAGAGGTGCTTGTGAAATAAGACCCTGTGACTATGTTTACTTAGGCAACATCTCCACGCCAGTATTCATTGATCTGTTGTACCCAGGGGCCGTCCCAGATTGCGTGTTGCCTGCCTTGTTCTGGAAGAATTGCCACACAACATGAGGCTACAACTTGCTTCCTCTTTGACAAGTTTTTTGCTCACTTGACAACAAAAAGCTCACACTGCTTGAACTGGTCCAGTTTTTCACCAGAGCAAGTCAGCAATGCTGGGGAATGAGATGAGAGGAAAGCACCCAAGAACAATTAAACTTAGCTTCTGGAAATACATCCTGGAATTCAAAAAGCCAAAAGGTTATTATAATCATTCATATCTTAAAGTTTAATGTAGCCTGATGATGTATATTTTCAATTTTTTCTGCAGTCCTTAAGATATATGAGTTTGGGAATCCTGGCTCCAATTACTTATTCGTACGTTCTGCAGGACATCTATTACCACTAACATCACATGCATGTTTTCTGTTGGAACAAATATGACAAGAAATTTGTTCCACATTGTGGGATGATTCCAAGCTACATTTCTCCAATTTTGTTGGATGTTGGAAATGTTTCTTTTTGATGGCCCCAGTCATCACTGCCCTCCACACGAAAGTGCTGAGAGCCACAACATAGTGGCTGATGTAAATGGCAGGCACACCAATATTGCCCTAAATATGATCCAGAGGTCTTGTTAGCTAGGCTGGGTGGTAGCACGACCTGTTCAACATAACAAGGTATCAAGGCACAATCTTATTATTTTTACAAAAATTATACACCAAGTTTCCCATATAACATTTCCTTCCACCAGCTGGAGTTGAAAGAATATACCATTCCATAATGATTCCTGCTGGGAAGGTTATGAATATTGAATCAGTGGCTGTGCATCAGTCTAAATCTCACTGCGTCATGAACGCCAGTACAGTAGGGAAGGCAGCTGCAGAAGTGGACACACAGCAGTTTGTCACATGAGTATTTCACTCACCTCTCCCTTCAGCCCTGGCTTTTCACCTTTCTTCCATTTTTTCTTTTGTATTTTTTTTAAAATGACCTGCTCTCTCCAGTTTGTCAAGTTTGAATAAGTGATACAAAATGACTGTTTTCTAATGGGTGGTCTTGTACTTTTTTGGCCTGCTGCCAGTTTTGGTTTTGTGAAAGGTTTAATCAACATTTCATCAAAAAGAAGCCATGCATCATTTTTGCCCAGCTCCAAAAATAACAGTTCCCTTCCCCATCTGTGACACGCAATAAATATTCATTTTTATCATGCATCCAGAGGTTTTTCAGCAGCACTAGGGACTAAAAGAACCTGAAATATTTTCTGATTTGAATATTAAAGAAAAAAATACATTTTACACCAAATGTGGCTGTACTTATTTCAGAAAAAAAAAAATAAATCTGTGTTTCATGAAGTTTTTTTGCATATTTTTTATTCTAAAAGGTTTGCAGTGTTCAGTTAAAGTACATTCTTCCTCCTCAGTTCGTACAGCATACCTTAGTATCTACCAAAAAAGACAGCTGGTACCCATCTGTCTGTGCATGATGGCACTTAGGCTGCTAACTTCACCAGCTCTCTTTTTAGCTGCTTGTTCCCTCCTCGCCTTCCACATATCACACAATGTTCACTTCAAGGATTCCATACTTTCTTTAAATATGTCTCAAATACATCACTTTTAAAAATAATTCCCAATAGTGATGAAATAAATAAGTTTCAGTCCACCAGTCCCAACACACCAGCACAGACTTGAAGGGGGAAATAAGTCCATTTTTTTATCCACATACTCACACAACCTTATGCCAAAAGGTTAAATAGAGATGATCCAAATTGAGATATTTGGCCTAAATGACCTCAAACCTGGGACTTAAAGAATCTGAATCTGACACCGTCTCAGGACTACCTGTCTCAGCACTGCACCAGCCAAAGGGGGAAACCTCAGTCAACCATGGTCAAATGGGTTTGCCCAAGCCCAGCTCTTGTGCAACCTAAACAATTCAAATGTTTTCTCTCAATGAGGAAGAGTCTAAGTCTCTAGGCAAGGTTTATTTAGGCAGCATTTTCATTTCCCTACGATATCTTTGAAATATCATAAATAAGCTTAATATCAATTTTCTTACAATAAAAAAGCAATATAAAACTATGAAAAGTAAAGCAATGTAAAAAGTGCAACGTATCTCTTTGGAAAGCTACTGGCATTTACAGTTGCACTATTTCAACATTAACTTGTGAGATTATACACTCACATTTTTACAGCACTTGTTACTACACCTGGAGATCAGAGCCGTAGCAGAGAACAAAATACAAGGCCATTGTAGCTCAGAGAGATCTCTCTGGTAAATGACAGCAAAAAGGGCTACAAACCATCTCTTTCAAATCATGAAGGAATCCAACTACCAATGCATTCTGCTGAAAGCAGGAAGGATTAGCCAGTGTCTGGGTGCCGCAGGACACTGTGGACAGCACGAGGACTCAATATGCCAAGAGCTGGCCTGCTCTCCTCAGCAAAATTAAGCACCATGTTTTTCCAGACTGGATGGATCTGATACTCAAATCATACTCAGCTGAAGTAGGCTGAAGCTTTGAAGTGTAGTGAAGTGAAAATTTTAATCTCTTAACAGATGAAGACACCAAAATGGGTTCCTAACTCATTTAAATGATAGCATTTAGACAAACCCTTTGGGGTTTGGGATGGGTTTTTTTGTTTGTGTGGTTGTTGTTGTTGTTTTGTTTGTTGTAGAAAGAGGAATCTAAAGGAGAAATTAAAAGGATGTCTCCAGTCTTACCCAATGTCTCTTTTAGAGGCCGTTCCCCACCAGCTCCTGCAGGCATTGTCCCACCAATCTCAGACAAGTATGAAGGGGAAAATAACAAGGAGTCCCAAGTGAGTTTGCATAGTTAACAGCTCTCTTGCTTGAAATTTTCTGCCCACAACACATGTTAAAAATATATAGTGAGGAGATGACTACATTCCATCTAAGGGACTAAGACCGCACATTTAAAATTTACTACATTTCTACTGGAAAAGGATTGTTCCCTGCTGTCCATTTCTAGGAGTTGACCTGCACTAATCATCAAAGCCGCAGTACAGCAGTGACCTCAAAGGTCCTTACAGGAAAAATATCACTCCTTTAGGGAAAACCACAACAGAAATCCCAAGTGCTAGAATTAATTGCTTTTTAACTGTGGGTATATGAGATGTTGTTTTTCTTGGAGGTTTTTTTAGAGTAGGTTTAAATGTTAAAATCTTATGAATCTGGGAACAAATACAGTCATCATTCAAACTTTCCAAGATGAGATTCACCGCATCTTCATACCCACATGCTACAAACACCATACACACTGATAACAAAACTGCCAACCCCAAGAAACTCCTAAGTCTACCTGGCCTGTGTGAAAACTTAATGTGAAATCTTAACCTGAGATGTGAGTCTCTCTAGAACATGGCTTGAAGTTGGCTGTCTTAATGTTGTCATTAAAAAAAAAAAAAGGTGAAAAAAAGAATATTAAATACTTGCAACAGGCAGAGTGGTCAAGCTACTGCAAGAAGCAGAATTTTTGCGTAGAGACTAGAGGTACCTTCATGCACAGCATCAATGTTATTCACCTGACAAAGACACATTTCTTAACATTACAACCTTCAAAAAATATTTACTGCCACTGTCTCTGTAAACTTGAGATTTTGAACATCTCCCAATGTATTCTCATTGCACAAAAAAGAATCTATCATGTGTGACAGCAAACACTCAGCATCCGTGCTGAGAGAGACAAGCTCAGCTCAGATCTTACTGGAAGGAAACTGGATGCACTTTTCTGGTTGTCACCTCTTCGTGAGAATGGTGTTTCCTGAAGTGAGATTAGAACTTGCAAAATGAGCTTGCCTAATAGCACCGTATTTCAAATCCAGAAGGAACTTCTAGGCCTTTGCATTTGGCTTTTGAGATGTTGGCACAGACAACACGTTCCAGAGAAAGCAGTGAAGAAGGCTATTACAAAACTTCATTAGTCAAGCCTCAGAGTTACCACAGTCAACTTGAAACCAAGTCACGTACGTGAGATTATAGCATTTGCTGATATACATTTTGCAAACAGATGGCTAATTTAGAAGCAAGATTTGGATTTAGCCTGTTCAAAGCCTCTTCTGCAGCTTCATCCCTTCATGCAAATACTCCGTTATTTGCACAAACTTCCATATTAGCCCAAAGCTGCTTGATTAAAAGCTAGAGTGTCTGCCCATCTTGGGGCAGTTATCACTGGGATACATGCACAGATACACACTGCAGTGCAGAAATGCAATCCCAGTACTACACAGTTGCATCTTTGCTGGAAGTAGCAACAGCTGCCTCCACTGAAAAAATCTCCAGTGTGTTGCTTCAACCCATTACATTGCAGGACAAACATTGCTTTGGGCAGAAACAGAAGTATGATAGCTGCTTGAGAGGAGAAGGAAGGAGAGAAAAAAAGGGAGCAGATAAAAGAAAGAGGTAATGGGACCAATAACACTACTCCAAATAAGACTGAATTTACAGCTGTTGCAAAACAACTTCTGCCTCTCAATCTTCCGCTAAGTCAATGAGTCCCGCAGACCCTAAGGACATGGTTGCCAGAAGGAAGCAAGCTGCTACTCCTGCAGAAGATGCAGCCAGGTGTGGGATGAACCTAAATGATAGGTCCTACCGAACAGTGGGATCTGCTACGGGGAGCTTCCCCCAGCTGGTGGCACCCAGCCTGGCAAGCCCCAAGGTGCAGCACCGGGTGTAAAGCCTCACCAGAGCCTGTGCCCTCCAGCTCTGGGGCACCAGCCACCCTCAGATGCACTGGTGTGCAGCTCCCAGTATCTCTCCTCCCTCCCCAAGGGGTGTCAAGAAAGGAACTTGAGCTTTTGTATATGCGGCCTCACCATGCAGACATCTCCCAGTCACTGGGAAATCATGTCTGCCTCCACTCAGTGCTCTTATCACAGAAGAATGGGGAGAAGGCCAAGGAATCATTTCAGGCATTTCAGCAACAGGAATTGAGAATACAATGTTCTCCACACAATTAGAAATGAAACTGAAACTAAAAGGATTGGTTCTATTTATAGAAGAGGGTCAAAAAAGATCAACAACTTCACTTTGCCCATTTTCGTGACCTCTTGCTCTTTTTCCTACTCTTCATGGCAGAGCTGCCAGGGGAAACAGGCACAGCCCAGCTCGCTACAGCTGGCCCTTGGGTTCCCCAGGGCGCTGAGTGACAAAAGCAGATCCCTCAGCCCAGCCCAGGTCACCCACTGTGTCACCCACTGTGTCAGTCCTGCCTAATGGGAGCACTGAAACACACAGGTCTAAGAGCACTTTACCACCTTCCATGAGGAGGGCCAGCAAAGGCCCAGGTAGGCTTGCCAGGGTCGCTCTGTGGTTAGGGCTGGCCAGCCCTCCAAAGGGTCTGGTGAAGGAGGTCTGTGACTCCTGCTGGAGCAGAAGTCAGCAGATCCCAGGCACAGAGGTGAGGGCTGTCTGCTTCCTTGCCTGGTGCGTACAGGAACTCACAGACCCATTCAGAAGTAACTACGGTGTCATTTTGGGCTGTACCATGGTCATGGGTAGCATAAAACTCAGAGAGCACAAGATGGAGCTCATCACCTTCTACCAGTAGAATGCAGCTCTCCATTGCCCATTTCTTCACAGTTCATTTGAATTAACTTTCACTGTCTTGAGTTACCCGGAGTGATTTCTTCTGGATTAGACTCAGCGTTTCTGCAGAACCTAGATTTGCAGATTTCACTTCTAGACAATATTTCTGACTAGGAAAAACCCAGGAAAGAATTTTTAACTGTTAGTTGTTCTCTAGACCCTCCATTCTGACTGGTCTTTTAGAAACCAATATCCTGCTGCAATGAATCTCAGCTGTAAACTGATCCCGGGAGATCAACATATTGGATTTATTTCAGTTAAGAAAAACAAATGTGAGACATTCTCTGTGAAAGCGTGACCATCAGTGCTGAATAGCGCCTTGTTTGATTGGTAGGCACATGCATATGGGCAACAAGGAGCACAACAGGATCTACTCCTTTTGCCCACATACTGCTGCGTGGAAGGTTGTGCCTACATCCCATGTCATCAGTGATGCAATGGGTCACTCTTTAAAAGCCCCTGAGGAGAATTTGTGGAAAAATCTAGTTTGTACTGTCTTTACAAAATAACAATCAGAGTATGCACCTTGCACTTTTAGGCAGAAGACACGTTTAAAGGCAGTGAATAAATCATCTTCCAAAGACAAGCTTGAGAAACAAGCACCAGAAATAAGGGCTCCACTGTAGACACTCGTTTTATAGCACAGCGTGATAACCCTTTTTCCTCCTTTTCAGCCTAAACCTCCCTTTGTTCTACTGGTCACATGTTTTTCCTTAAGAAACAACCAGTTTATCTCCTCTCTAGTTAACAGTCATCTAACACAAGCTCTTTTCCCTCAGTGATTTGGAGACACAGCCAGCTGAAACCAAAGGACTTATTCAACGCTTGTGTTTATCACACCTGAACAAGGGCTTGTGTGCTTGGCAGAGTTCCCGAGTTGTTGTTGCTTCCCCCTTCCTCAGCAAATTTTGGTTGTTCTAACAAAAACCATCACTCCAAGGCACCTACCTAATTTTTTGTGTGTGACTGGCACTTGTTTGTCCACAATTCTGCAGCTGGGACCTGCGGGTTCCCTGATGTGAAGACAAGGAAGAGCTTCTTACCTTGTGGGGGTAGCAAGGCATGGGGCAGCTCATGAGCGAATGCTTTGGCCAGCTGGATAGAACATTGCTTCAGTTCTTCATGTAAAAAAAATCACAGGAGGCTATGCATTTTCTATCTGAATCTTTTCCTTTTTAATCAGAACTTCAATTCACCATTCAACTGATACTTCCCATGGGAAAATGCCAGTCTTGAGAAATACATGTAATCTGATCAAGGAAGGTGAGAGGTAAATTTTTTCTAAGGTCAGTTTGACTGAGACAGAATGTTTTGCTTAATTGGTGCGCTCTGAAATAACATCACAAATTTTTTAAAGCATTTACCTCTCAGCACCTTCTTTCACCCACCACATGTTTTCTTATAGGTATACACAACCCCTCAACAAGATGAATGTAAGCTGATGTAACACATTTCCTTTGGAGAAAAACTTTGTGACCAGAACCATGAGAGAAGCTGTCCATTCAAAAAGCACCACATATAGGGAAGATGGATGTAGGGAGCAACAAGAAAATACCTTTAAAATTCAAATTACAGTTAACACGATGACATACTTGTGGTAATCATGGCAAGAAAAATATTACAGTTCTTAAGGTGAAGAAATTAATTTTGACCAAATACTGCAAAGTTCCACTTTGACTTTTCTGGAATAAAATGCTCTTAAAATTCTCTTCCATAAAAAAATCCAGTCTTTTGTTCCTTATTTCAAGTTAGGCTAACAGAAAAAACAAATTCTTCTAATGATAACCCTCCCTCACTTTACAGGAATGTAGAGAGGTTCATTAGTATTTGTGAACCATACTAAGTTGATATAATTTATGAGAAAATGAGCACTTTGGATGACACTGAGTAAGATGTACATAAGGCTCCAAATTAATTAATGAGGATGAGAGTTTTTGAACACTTATCCCTCCCATGAGAACCATCTGTTGTAGAGTGAGTATGGCACTCCAAGAAAAGTCTATAAATGTAATTAAATGCTGAACAGTCGTAAGAGGTGTCTGGGTTAAGTTTAAGTTAGGAATATTAAACCTTGGTATTTTCAAATTTTTCAGCATTTTTTAAAAAATTATTTTCTAAAGGTTTGTGTTACAGCATCAACTGGTTAAGTTACGCAAGGCAGTACACGAACGCACTCAATGGAAGACAAGCCTTGCACTGAGGAGTTCAGTATCATGACAAACAAGTTAAAACCTCTGCTGGAATTAAGGCACCTAAACCCAAGCATGCAGTTCCCTTCCAGATGTCCAAGGTACCTGAGACATCCCCATCTCTCTGGGAACTCCAGCACTTCTATAGCAGCATCCAGGTTTTAGAGACCTCGAGTAATCCCTCTACAAATGCTCCTAACTACCTTGGACCATTCATAGAGACAGTGGAAAGAGCAAACTTAGGATTCATTTCCTTGCTTCTTTGTGTGCATTACCACATAATATAGGCAAAGTTAACATCTGTCTGAATTTTGTGTCATCACTTCTAACATCTGAGTTTGTACATTGCTACCAGGAAGTAGTTTCTCTCCAGCTGCAAAGTCTTCAGTGCCTGAAGGTGGAGAGAAGGTGGCCCACTGACTTTCTGGCTCATCATTTCTAATGCCACTGCCACCTCAGGTCCCTGATTTCATGAGCAGAAATACTTGTCCGTCACACACCACACCTGCTCGTGCATCAGCTGCTCACCTGACACGTTGTACAAGGGCCCTTTCAAGGCAAGGTGACGCCAGTCACCATTCATCTCAATATTGTAAGCTGAAACTTTTCAACAGCGAATTCCCAGGTTCAGCCATCTCAGCACTGTGAATTGAACCAAGAACACAGTTGGCTGCCCTAAAGTGTGCCATCTTTGCCCTCAATTAGACCCCTGGATTACCAATGTACTAAATCACTTCATTCTAAGCATGTGAAGAGCTCTGTTGAACCTGACTGCTGGCTTACATGGCTGGCAGTAGGCACGAGTCCATGCATTTCAATGAACATGAGTTTAAACGATGCCACCAAACAGCTGTGTGACATGAAATAAATCACTTCATAAAAATCCCTGGTTGTTTTCACTAGTGTAAAACTGAGATCTGTCCCACCGGCACATTTTTAAAAGCACTAGAAAAATGTTTTTATCTGAATGGCAGATAATAGATGAATTCATGCCTAACTTGCATTATCCCATTTTAGAAAAATTAGTTTAAAAAAACCCTATCATAGCAGCAGAGTAATGATAATTGCAGCTTAATTACCCATAACTGATTCTTTATGCCCTGAAATAATTTATTCTCCTTTTATACTTGTCTCTGATATCCATTAGAGTCATTACAACTGTGAGTCTATAATTACATACTTTACATTTTAACATTCTATGCCAGTTTGTGCTCTCTTCTTATCTTTCAGTTAATTTCATTACTGAAACGTCGAGAGAATTTCCATATGAATTTTCCAGATGTTTTTGTGATTTGATTGGGGGAGGTTAAGGACTTAATGAAGCACAGCGAGCCAGTTCTTAAGACAGAACTTCTGTACGTGCACACAAGTCTGGCTCTGCCAGCTGCTCTGTGTAGCCTGCACCATGGTAGGATCCATTGCTAGGATGTCTTCCTTCAGGTTTGGGACTACATTTAAGCATTAGGTGGAGATTAGGATGCAACTAAGTACGCAGGAGAAACGAAGTTAGATTATGCCTATGTTATGTCTGAAGTTAAACAAATGCTTAAGCCTGCAGTGGGGTGGACAAAGCTCTTGGCAAGGCTCTTCTAGAATGACCAAGGTCCACTTTCTGCTTCTTGTGGCACCACTGGTAGGAGACACAGGATTGCCAAAAGCCAGGATCCCTCTTTGTCACAAGTGAGCGTTCTCTATGCCATCTACATGCATGTGTGTGCCTAGCACTGGTAAAAAATTTGGTAAAATTGTTGGAACAAAACTGAAAAGGAACACAAGTATTCCCTCTATGCTTTACTTCCTCACAGGTCTCGCCTTGCTAGGCGCTTCCTGTCTGAATTGCCAGAGGTTAGTGAGCATCAACATCTGGCCCAGGAAAGTGACCATGTGGTTTATGCTCTATTGCCTCATCAAACCCAAGAGAGACATCAGTATCTCAAGGGGCCAGGATGGTTTAATGGTTGAGGTGACAGATCTCACACTAAAACCTCTGTATTCTTATTGTCTCTCTGACTTACTAAAAGCTCCCAAACACCTAATTTACTGTCTTCTGTCTTTCAGCTTTGCCTGTCTGTAAAACTAGAGTCTTGCTAACTATACCGACAGGACTCTACCGAAAACTGTCTGAAATCTCCCCCTGACAAGGGCCAAGGCAAGCAGCATTTTACAGTCCCTTCACTCCAACAGTTATTTCACAGCCAGTAAAACATTTTTTTCCATGGCTAATATAGCGTGGGTAAATTTGCTTAGGAGATGCAAATATTAAAATAAAATGGAAATGTGGTAATGTCTTCTAATGGACAAATTACGCTGAATGACAAATATGAGGTTGTGCAATAAAAATTTCACACAGAGGACAAGTAAAATTCAAGCTGTGTACAGCAGTTAGAACAAATTAATCTGACTTTCCCATGCCACATATTTACCCTACAGAACCACAAGAGCCTGCGAGCGAAACATTAAATGAATTTCCTGTTATAATTTAACAAAAGAAAAACCCTGTTATTTCCTCAGCTGGAATGGGCATACATTTATTGAGTCAGGGATTTATTTTCTTAAACAACAAAACACCTCCCTCCCTCCTTCTCTCCCTAGTTTATATTGTTTAGAACAAGAGAGGGAAAAACCAAAGAGGTGAGAAGGAGTAAGATGGTCAGTATTTCTAGAGCAGAGTTTTTACCCTTTATCAGAGCATATGCTACACAGAGCCACAGGATCAGAAAGTGAAAATTAAGTGGCTGCAATTACCTGATGTTCTCCTTAAATTCCCCAACCAGTAAGCTCCACAGTTGTCTACACAGCAATACCAGGGCCTGACGCTGCATTTCCACACCTTGCCAAGCAGTGCCAACACCTCAATGTGTTAAAAAAACCTCTTAGAAAAAGGAGGTTAAGTTGAAAGAAGACAGTTGTTACCAGCCTTCTCGCCTTTAATGGGTTGGAAATAGACCAACAGCCGGTTGCTGGAGCTCAGCAGTGAACTTGCTCATACTGGAAGAGAGCTGCAGCCAACATTCATCGCTCTCTGCAGCTACCTGCAAGGAGGTTGTAGCATGGAGGGAGCTGGTCTCTTCTCCCAAGTAACAAGTGATAGGATGAGAGGAAATGGCCTCAAGTTGTGACAGGGGAGGTTTAGATTGGGTATTAAGAAAAATGTTTTCATGGAAATGGTTGTGGGGCACTGGAACAGGCTGCGCAGGGAAGTGGTGGAGTCACCAGCTCTGGAGGTGTTTAGAAGACGCATACATGAGGTTCTTAGAGACGTGTTTTAGCGGTAGTGTTAGGTTAACAGTTGGACTCAATGATCTCCAGAGTCCCTTCAAACTAACGTGATTTTTTTATCCCATTTTTAAAGCTGCTGGGTACACATGGCTCTTTGAACTTGCATCCCTTACATGCACAAAAATAAGCTGGCAGGCAAGGGACGCCCCTCCCACGCAGCTGAAATCCTGGCCACGAGGCAGGTTCCGATGTGGCAAGACGAGCCCTTCTCACAGCTGGGTGACCTGGGTTGTTTCCCTGCTGGACTGCTTGGCATTTCAGGGCAAAGTAAGAGCCAGCAGCAGGTAAACCAGGCTGGCCATGACAAGTGCTTACAGAACATGGCACAAGCAACACAGCACAACCCCATGCTGATGATATTTCAGTGATGCTGGAGGAAGAGAAAAACAGCTTTCAGCTGAGAGGCTGGAGCTCAACAGGAGGGTAACAGGGCACTGGACACCAAGCTGAAGATGCATTTCAACTATTATTAGCAACTTTGTTGCCTAGGACCATTTTGATACAGCAGAGCCCCATGTTGAATGCACTCCCCTCTCCGCCCTAGGCTCTTTTCTTGCATTTGAAATTGTTTCTCCAACAACTTCAGTTTCTTTTTAGCAATACTAGTCTTCATCCCAGACCAGAGTACAGATATAAACCAAAGAACTAACAAGCTCTCTTCAAGAGAGGCAGCAGCCCACAAAAACTATACTCTCTCCCTTTCATGTAGGGTCCTACACAATCTTAATGCTCTAGCATGAGTGTTTCAGCGAAGTAACCCCCCCAAAAGGGCTGCCTCTTGTATCTTTTGTAATTTGCAGATTTTTAACTTTAATCTCATAGCTAAGTGTACTTTTCATTACTAATATTTAACTTGCATGTTCAAAATATATTTTAAAAAATGTTTCAAATGCTCCCTTTGATGTTTTGATCATTTCTTTCTCTGGCTTGACTACTGCAGTTGTTCATTTTGAAGATGCACATTCTTTTTCTGCACAATTCATTCTCTTCTGTGTACATCCCACCTGCCCTCATGAGGTACAAATTTGGGCCCATCTCACCACTGCTACCTACACAAGCCCCACAGAGGAATAAGATCTGCTGCTCAGTTTCCAGTGCCCCAACTTATTATTTCCTGCTGTAAATCACTGCAATTGTGTCTTTCTTCACCAGAGCCTGAAGGTTTTGCATGTTGTCTATGGCCTCAGCTTGCACCCGCTGTGAAGCTCACACCTGGGGTTGCTGCTTTCACTTACTTACTGTAATGGGCAACAGCTCGTATTTGTCTTCATGACTAGCTAACGTGCTCAACTAAGCTAAATATGTTTAACTGAGGGAAATCTTCAAGAGGTCAAGAACGACAGAAGAAAACCAGCAGCTCCAAAGCAGCAACTGGAGCAAGCCAGCAGGAGCCTGGCCAGCAGTTGGCTGGTCCTGCTGATTTCTCAAGCTCAGTATCTCCCCTTGCAGAAGCGGAAAAGCTGTGGGGCTCGAGGATTTCAGATACCTTTGTCCATAGGAAGCGAGTGAAGCCCTGAAACATTTCTTCGGCTCGCGCCACATCCCACGCCTTGTGCGGATGAAAGCGCGAGGAAAGGCTGGAGCCGGGGAACACAGACTTCCTCCTCCGCTCACAGAGACCAGCCTTGTCGGAAGGAAACGTCTGCTGCTTATCTCCTCTGCAGAAAACAGGCACAGCCCACAGTGGAAAAACATGGGCAAAGGCCAACAAGAACCCCGAACAGCAGCTTTGTATCAAACCTGCTCCATACTTACAGGCTTAGAACTTGGAAAGCCTCAAGTTTTTTGGAGTCGTGCTTTAATGTCGTGGAAGAGTCTGGGCTCAGGACTCCCGTTTATCGTTCTCTCTTGGTAATAAGTGATGCCAGCTCGTGAGAAATCACATGCTCCAAAGTGGCGTGGCGGGAGGGCACGTTCACAACGCAGTCGGGCTCTCCTTTGTGCAACTTCTTCTTTCCCAACCCCCAGGCACTCACTAATGTTTTCCAAGTTGTTTTTGTTGTAGCTTCTTTCTTTAAAAGGAAAACTGTAATTCTCGAAAGAGCAACTGCGCCAGGAGATAGGGCTTTAAGGAAAAAAAAAATAAAACAAAAGCAAAAATGCCCTCAAAAGCCCACTTTTATTGTCAAAGTCTCTAAAAACGATGAGATTTGACAATAAGGCTTTTGTTCTTAGGATACATGCAACTAGGCAACATGCAGCTTGATTTCTGCAGCCAGTAGATACTCAAAATACTTTCCACATACAATAGGTGTCAATTTGACTTTATTTAAGGAAAAACGGGGAAAAAACAGTAATTTCCATAATACACAGAAGACAAGTTAGATAGCACTGCAAAAAAAAGCTGAGTGTTTTACTTGTCACCAGTCTGCTTTGCAGCTCTACGATTAGTAATTTTAATGCAGTTTGTCATTTTGTATTATTGTTTAGCATCTTTATAATCAGCAGAGTTTGGGGTTATAAATCACAAAAAGTGTACTACTACTACTATGAAAAACTAAAAAACCCACAAAAATCACTTTCAAATAAACCATAAATATGTGATGCACATTAGTGTAACAAAACCATTTTTGTAAACATTTTCTCCAACATAACATGTGCATAAGATAAAAAATAAAAACACTGCAGTCATACAAGTTAGGGTTACTTTGACTTAAAGATACAGAAAATTATTACTTATTAAAGCTTAAAACTAAACCTAGGAGCTTTTCCTTTCTTCTTTGCTTACAAAAGCACTGTTTGAAGAGTTCGATGTGTACATAGTGGTTTTGTAATACTGTTTTACCTTGCCGTGCTGGCGCTTCTGTGGAGGCAGAAGCTGCCAGGCGGGCAGCCCCACCAAAGGAAGGAGATTGTCCTTCCCCCCCGGAGCCTCCAAACTTCAACAGCACGTATCCGTGACCTGGGCATCCCTACCGTACTGGAGCATCTTCCTCTAGGTGAGTAGCATCAGCTTTCAAGGACTAGATTAAATTTTGACCACATAGCGCTGGAAGATTTATAGATCACGCAGACTGACATTCGATCGAATCAGCTTCGGCAAACTACACTACAGGGCAGCTGTGTGATTACACCCACGTCTACCATCACGTCGCGTTTCCGAGTCCCCCTTGAGTTCATTATAGTACAAAAGGTTGATTGTTCTTCCGGCTGACCGCCCCGGGCCTGAAAAGAACATATCCTTCACCTTCAACGCTATCCAAAAGTCATACAATTAAAAAAAGGAAAAAAATAGTTCTAGGTATTCCTCCGCCAGCAAATGTAAGGCTTTCTCGAGTTTTATTTCTTATTTTTTGGGGGGAGGGTGGGGAGGGGAGGTGGGGTGTGTGTGCAGGCGTGTGCGCTGGCGGTACACATCTACCGCTCACTTTTCAACCCTCGACGACGTTCGAAGGAGAGTCTTCAGCAGCAACGCCGGCTGGGGTGGAAGGATTTACAGCAGTCAGGTTCGAACAGCAAAAGAAGCGTCTGTCGAGTCTGAGCTTTGCACACTCGGTGCCCTTGGCTCTGAATTGATTGTGTGACCAGTCGCTCGAGCCACCGGCTTGACCGAAGGAAATATGGTGTTTAAAAAGCCCTACCTGTCATGCCGTGAAGGAAAGTTAACCGCAGCAGAAGACAAAGCCCATGAAACACTGAGAGCCTGTTCACTGAATGAACAGCTTAAGGCAGCTGTCAACAAAGTACCCCACCAAAGGAATGAAAAAATAAGTGAAAACCAAAAGGAAAATGGCTGAATCGTGACACTGTGCATTATTACAACACCAACAGATTATTATACACTCAAGGTTTCTCAAGTAATGAACATGTAGCCATTAAACAAATTATTACTCTCAAGACATTTATTACAAATGTCAGAACTTATTCATAAAATAAAACTGACTTAAAAAAAAAATAAAGAAAAAAGCCAGAGCTGGGATCTTACATCTAAACACAGGTATACGCTGTTTTTATGAATAAGCAGTATTAACTACATTCTTAAAAGAGTTTTAGTGCATTGCATTCTTAAAAAAGAAAAACATCACCGCCCCAAAATGGTTCCTACAACACTTAACAGTTTATAGAACTAGCCTAGTTATTTTAACCTGCCTGTTACTAAGCCCACGTGTTAGAAGAGTGAAACCTCTGGTTTTAGGCTAAATTCAGACTTCTATTAAGGATGAAACTGGTTTAAACAAATGCTTGCTTTATCAAATTGTATAAGCAAATTACATTAATCAGTGTCTCACTGCCACACCGCTGCCGCTATTGCCCCACCGGACCACTCTCTCCTCCTGCTGAAACTTGCTACGCAATAACAGTCAGAAACCTTTCAATCTCGTAGTTTTGGTATTAAGATTAAATTAGACATTAATGGTTTTCATCTAAAAACGTATAAACTAAACCACCTCTTTTATTTTATGCATTAAAAACAATGAGGTAGGCACAAAAAATAAACATATGTAGTTTGGATTTTATTTCTCTCTTTTTTTTTAGTTCTGCAAGTGCAGACTGTGGTAAAACTGTTGTTGCACTTCTAGGTTTAAACAAAAATTAAACCTTTAACTGAGGCAGTGCTAATACTGTGACATAACCAAGTTCTGGCCTAACACAGAATCATTATAGAAAATGAAATTTTTTACTTTTGTTTTCCTTTTTTCTTTTTTTTTTCTTTTTATTTTTTCTTTTTTATCATCTGCACATGTTTCAGGCAACACCTGGTACACAGAAAATGACTAAAGTTATTGGCCAGGCCAAAATAAAACTGCAGAAACAAAAAACTCAAGAATTCCACCCCAAGCCCCTTCCCACCCTCCCTGTCCCTAAGAAGTTATTCTAGTCACTGCGTCTTTCACATTTTATAAATATTAACTTCTTAAAACCTGCACCTTCCTCTTTGTCCACATATTGTCACATTACAAAAAAGAAATGTCAATTAAATACATTGTTAACATTACTAGACTAGATCTGCCCTCTGTTTCAGCCAGTCTGACTCTCTACGCCACTTCTCACCTTCTCTTGCCTGCTTGCTCTCCACTCAACAGCATGTTCATGGTAAGTCTGCGTTTTTGTTTCCTTATTTCTCCCCCCTCCTCTGTTTTACCACTAACAAACAGAGTCCTTCAAAGCCTAGGAATCCTGGAGCTGAAGGGAAAAGAAGACCTGTAGCTTTCTAGCATGATCCCAAATCTCAAAGACATCATAGCACCTGATGGCAATATCTTTACAGCACCAGCTGCGTCGCAGCCTCGGTTCAAAAACAAAAAGAAACCTAACACCAGTGATGCCTGCACACACATTTACACAGAGTGCTGCATTAGTGCAGGTCTGTACTCCAGTTGAAAATAATTCCGAGTTATGAAGATCTCAGACTCTGGATGTCAGCAATTCCTCGCCAAATCCCATGGCTTCTACCAGCTCAGAAGAGAAGTCCTGCCAAGTGTCATGAAATAGACTTGACTGCTTCCACCCGACCGTACGGAGGCAAAGAAAACCTGTGAAGAAAAGAGATGGGTAAATTCAACAGGCAGTACTGCAGAAGCTTGAGTTTGCCTTCGCTGCCCCTGATACTCAAGGTGGAATGGCAGTGCTGTGCTGGGGACAACTGGGATGGAGTTGACTTTCTTCATAGCAGCTGGCCTTTGTGGCTAAACCAGTGTTGTTGCCGCACCAGCATTGTGGCTACTGCTGTACAACACTGGCACAGCACCAAGGCATCCTCTCAAGCCCCAGCGGCCACTGGGCTGGGGATGGGCAAGAAGCTGGGAGGGGACAATGCCAGGACAGCAGACTCAAACTGACCAAAGGGACATCCCATAACCGCTAACATCATGCTCAGCAATGAGCATCTAGTTGAAGATGTCCCTGCTCATTGAAGGGGGGTTGGAGCAGATGACCTTGGAAGGTCCCTTCCAAACCAAACTGTCCTATGAATAAACACTCAGGGAAAGGGAGAGGATGGGGAAACATCATG
This sequence comes from Columba livia, assembly GCF_036013475.1. Classification (NCBI taxonomy): domain Eukaryota; kingdom Metazoa; phylum Chordata; class Aves; order Columbiformes; family Columbidae; genus Columba; species Columba livia. The sequence goes on from NC_088602.1 coordinate 68,244,797, forward strand.
GCGATGGCATTTGTCTTCCTAACCAAGTGCTGGAGAAGCAGCAGGATACCCGCCCATCAATGGGAGGCTGTGAATTAATTCCTTATTTTGTGTGCGATGCTTTTGCTGTCCTTATTAAACTGTCTTTATCTTCATCCATGAGTCTTTTTGTCTTCCTTCTTTCTTGTCCCCATCCCACAAGAGAGGGGAGTGAGTGAGAGCCTGGGTAGGTGTCTGGCTGCTGGTCAGGGTCAAGCCACCCCCAATGTCCAGTTAAAGTACAGGTTTATCATTTTGGCAACAAACTGGGAAGCAGGGGAATTATACCTTGTCATTGCGTTCACACAAGAACTTGAGTCTTTGTGCCCTTTTGTGCATGAACACACCGTCCAAATGTCCAGTTTCCACCGACCGTATTTCGATTGCTTTTTCTCCCCAGCCCATGATCTGGTTGGATCGGATGTACGCTTTGGACAGAAAACACAGCACACAGCCCGTTAGGACAGGTAGAGGGCAACATGGAAGAACCAAAAAAGCAGAGGCATATACAATGCACTCTGGTTAAAAATGACGTACATGTACTTATTATAACATGTTCAAAGTGCTATTTCTGTCTTCAGCATCTTCACGAAGCCTAAAAATACCTTTTTTATTTTAATTTCCCCGTGGGTTTTCCATGTTAGTAATATACATCTTGCCTGAGCATTCATGACACAATGGGAACCTTCCAACCTTCAATTAAATGGAAGGAACATCAAGCTTTTACAAAGGCTTTTTCTGTCAAGTTTGGCAAAGAGACAGGCTAATTAGGTGTTGACAAGGAGAAAGCAGAACCCAAGGTTTAAATAGACTAAAACCATCCACTCTGGTATGTCCCCAGCACCAGCTCTGTATCTTACGGTGTTATTCTCCCTCCTTGAAGAAATAATCTGTCATCAAAAACAGAGAAAGGAGAGAGGGAAAGGGAAAACTTGAAAAAAAAAATGAGCTAGCCTCCTTTTATAGGGGTAATATTTCAAAAACCTATTCTCCTTCTTGAGAAAGCCAACTGGTCTGAAAAGTATTCTGTGTATCTTAAAAAGAGGTTCATATTAAGCACTCCAAGTGGAAATACTATCATTTGTCATACTGCTTTCCTTTGTGCACAAATAAAGCAAAAAAAATCAAGCGTTTTTACTCAAGAGTGTCACTGGGGGAAACAGATTCGTAGCAGCATGAGGAAAAAAATATGTTCTTGATAGCGGTAAAAGATCAAGTACAGGAGAAAGTCACCAGCATTGTAAAGAGGTATATTCAAAAAGTGATTTGATGGATAGTCTTAGGAACGCTGCCAAAAATAACATATGGGAACTTAATGAAGAAAAAGCTGTTGCCTCTGATTTGCATGCACATTTACCAGAGAAAACAAAAAGAACAACAATAGCTCTCAGCAAGCAGAATTTAAAAAATGTTTAACTCTGCAGTACTTCTCTTTTATAGATTTCTCCTCTTATTAATTATCAGTGAAATTAAATCAAATTATCTATTACAGTACACCTATAGCATCGCATAAAGCATCATCATGGAAATGTATTTCTTTTTAAATACGTCACTAGTGGTAACTGGGCCAAATAGCTTCTAAAAATTGTCAGATGAGATGTTCAGATGGTGTCAGCTGCCTCAGTGCCATTTACTTGACAGGCACTCCAGTCCCCAGAGGAGGTACAATTTGCCAGTTGATAAATTCTGCTGGCTTTTAGATCTAGACAAGATCTAGACAAGGAGCAAACATGACATGCATGAAACTTCTTTAAATTTCTTCCTCCGTTATTGTTCGCATTGCTCCAACAGCTATCAGGAGTTGTCTCCCAATACGTGCATCCATTCCAAAGCACATTAAATTCAATGTGTTTGCCCAACAAAATGAAGGTGTGACCGCAGCCCATGCTCCACTCGGCGCTGAAATACAGCAGCACAGGTGGTAAAAAAGATCCTGGTGTGGACTTGGGTCAGTGACAAACCTGAGCCCATTTCACTGCTCCCACTCTCAAATCTACGTTATTTTGAACGGGAGAGATGTGGGATAATTATGATGCTAGGACAGATGAGCAATCTGCAGGCAAATTAAAGTAGACACATCAAATCAGATATACAGACTGTTATCTGTAATAATATCTTACCGATCTGCCACCTTACGTGTCTTTATACAGAAAGGTTTCTATAACTTCGTGGTTGTCTACCAAAAATTGTTCAGCAGCCTACAGAGGCCCCAGTGAGTTTTTCATTCCTGAACTTCACAGCTTGCTTGTTTGGATTTTGTTCTTAAAAAACTCCGCACAAAACAGATCCATATGATTACTCTCCACTTTGCACAGCTGTCTGCCAGGAATACCGTATCATCGCTGCTTCTGAATCTGAAGTCAAACCCAATGCCCCTTCCTTTTGCCCACGTGCACACACTCGTGCTCCCCAATGGCACGTTGTGTATGACTTGCCAGAGACACCTACCAACTGAGGTTGGCATTTCTCCCCACTGCAAAACCACATCCTTGGTTATCCTTCCATACGTGTTGACATAAACTCCTTCATCCTCGTAGCAGACCAGCAGCTCCATCCCATCCGTGTTTGGGAGAATGATGATTGCGTGAGGTTGGATACTGCTCTGGATCTACAGGGACAAAAGAGAAAAGGAAGCCTTTTGTTTTAATGCCCCAGAGCCTGTGCTGGGAGAAAGGGCTGGGTGATTTTTGATTTTGGCTGACAGCAGACTGGCGGTTCACTCACTTTCAGAACTGCTAGCTCTGCTCTTCCCCAGGCTAGATACCCTACACAGTGACAACAAAGACCTGGCAACCCTTGAGGCACAAATCCTCTCATCTTCAGGCAGCCATCTAAACACAGGAAAACTGAATTTCTCTGTAGAGGTGCCCATTTCTTTCCAGGGGAAGAAAGGGAGCTGGGGGCAAGCAGCCCAGATGCAGACCTCAGAACTCTGCAGTGCAGTGAATAGTGCTTGAGGAGGTGCAACACACCGCAGACCCACCTGACACCTTTGTGTACAATGAACAACAGGAAACCTTGGTAGGTAAGGCCACCTGGCCTTTGACAACTCTGTTGTACCTCATATCAGTGGGCTGTTGTGTCATTTGTAGCACCACCTCCCCTGCAGCCTCTGCCAGGCATATTTGCAACACACTCGGCCATTTAGCTGCTACCCCTGGACCAGTCACGTTGGCCCATGTCAGACCTGAGTGGGCAGTTCCCAACCACGGAGACATACTGATCATGAGGAGAGGACAGAAAGCGAGGCACAAACCCCTAAAGCACAGGTGGCCACACCTGCTCAGACCCCTCCACCCAATTTACAGCTGCCAGCATCTGGCAGTGATCCACAGAGACGGCCTGACAAGTTCGTTACGTGAGGAAAGGAAGCGGGTGGGGAAAAACCAGAAAGAAAGAAAAAAAACCCAACACCAGCAGCAACTCTTACATGTGTTGGTAGATAAATATCATAGACTGATCCTGAATCCACATCAACAGCATGGAATCCAGCGCAGGAGCCATAGATCACTTTTAGTCTCTGACCCTCTTCTACAGTTAGATCCACCAGCAATGGCTTATGTACCAATTCTCCAAACGACTGTAAGACAACCACCAGTGAGATTTACTTTACTGCTTAGAACCACAGTGGAGTTTACAAAAACATGTTCTAACGCACATACTATGGGTTTATTCATCCCACATCCCAATGGCCCCCACCAACCAGACCAGCCAGACTAACGTCTCTCTCATGGACAAGGACAGATAACTCTGCAACCCGTTGCATTTCAATCACATAAAACTGTAAGCGATTTTCTGTGGAGTTTACTTTAGTTGGTCTGTTTGTTTTCTACTAACATTGTTTTCCCCAAGGTTCAGGGCAAATTGACACTCCCGTAGTGATTGCTTCAATCTGCACAACCGACACTGATTGTCTGCACGTCAGTCTGGTAATTATACCAAGCCAGTTAACTTCATTCCTGCTGCATTCAAAAACATAACAATGCTGAGTATCACTTAATGACTTGTTCTGCTCAGATGAAGATGTTTAGGCTCAGTTCACTTCTCTCTGCCTCATGTTTTATTTATAGAGAGATGAAACAAACAGTTTTGATATTGTGTCATTTTGATTATTAGTTTGTGCTCAGTTCCAAATCAGAACTTTTAACTATACTGCCTCTTAAGAGCTAAACAAGCTCTTAAAATATAATATGAAGGTCATGGAATATTTACCAAAGAACTTGTAAGATGGCCATGATAAAATGTCGGAGCATTTTGGTAAAAGGGGTAACTGCAAGTGGATAAACGAAAACCCTACATATGACTGAAATATACTGTTACCTTAAAGGCCATAAATTTATGGTATGGCTTTGGTGCCCATGCATACACTTCCACAGAACTCTTCAATGCAATTACCAAGAACTTGATTCTTTCATATTTTACTGAAATTGAAGAAAACAAACAAACAAAAAAATCAGCAGTAATTCCAAATTCATTTCAGTTACTTCGGGAAAGCAGAAAATGACAATATTTCTCCATACTTACATACATTTGGAGATTTCTACTAACACTGTATTTTAGGATTGATAATTCTGTGTAGTTAAGTTTTTTGACACATTTATGCCACAAAAATCATTATTCTTATCAGTAACCGAACCCATCACCAAATCTTGAATTACCTAGTCGGTACATACTTATTTACACTTATTTTTTTCCACATTAGACAGTGCTTACTCATCAAGACAAGAAAATTGGTTTTCAGACAGGGACATTTCCAATAACAGAAACCTATGACTGCAGCAGAGTGAACTGGCAGTTCCAGTCACAGCACTGACTGGTATTTTGAACTGATGGCAAAATTCTCCAGGACAAAGGAGGGAATAAAAGGAACTGAAAAGTTAAAAACCAAGTCCATCTCAAAAGCAAAGGCAAGTTTGGTAGAATAGCGCTTTTCTTTGTCCCTAAAGCCTGAGATAAGTCATTTGAAAAAAACAAAACCCAAACACACACAAAAAACCCCACAAACAAACAAAACCTAACAAAAACAAACAAACCAATGAAACCAAATGGAATTTACCAGAAACAAAGTGTCATGACAAAGTTGATCCACAAATTATTGAATATATCTCTGTTCCCACACTCAAACAGCTTGCTAAATTAACCATCAAAAAAGCTCTGTTCACTACTTCTGTTTTCCAGAGGGGACCAATAACATCTAGAAATAGCCATTCAAGAAATTTTGCTGGATCTGCACTTCCAGCTGCCATCTGGATTTGGGAAGGAACCGATCATGGGGACTTCCAACTGCTGAGGCTTGTTAACCTCTTTTCAGCACTCTTTTTGGGGGAGAAGAAAAAAAATAGCATCACTTGGATGACATCGAGAAATCTCAGGAGGTTTCTGCTACATCTTCAAGTTTTAGGGGAATATGACAGTTTTGCAAAACAATGAGTAATTCTGTGCACATTCACCTTCTGCCATTGTATATCTCAACCAAAACTGATTTTGAAACATGGCAGGAGTGAAAAATTTCAGACTTGTGAGAAGAAAACTTATTTAATAAATGCTATTTTAATGCCTTTTAGATAGCTTACCACTGTACAAGCCTGCAGTTGTTGTCTCTTGGTAGGTAACAGGGAGACAAAGCTACTATTTGCTCCCTTTTTACTCTGCAGGGAAGCAAGACTACTGAACTGCAAGTGTTAAAGGACTTGACATTTTTTGAACAGACTAAAAGAAGTCTCTCAACCTCCACAGCTGTACCAACTGAAAAACAGAGCTTTTGTTCAGTCTTGTCTAGCTTACAGGACTGCTCGGAATATTTTCTTGGGGAAGAGGGGTTGTTGAACAAAACCACCTTGTCTGTGAAAGCGGACCTTTGACAATCCACATTCTTTGCTCTGGGTGCTATCTGGGAATTCACCCAAATCTTAAGTTTCAAAAGAGCAATGTATCATTTAGAGGAGCCAAAAAATTGCTTGAAGCAACCAAAATCCATAAATACCACTTCACCCTAACGTTTGAGACCCCTGTCTCATCAAAGAGACAAGGAAGCGACCAGTGCCAGCTGTCTCAGTGGTGGCCTCCCGAGCGTGAGCCCAACTCTTGACAGAGCTCATCCCTCCTTGGGAACGAAAGCACAGCTGCCAAAGAGGCCTCTCACTACCTGAAGAAGTCATCTGCAGTTTAGAGGGAAGTTCAGTGCCAGGCTGCAGCCCAGAGGAACAAACCCCCCTTCATCTGGAAGAGAATGGTCTTTGTTTCACGCACTTCCCTGCTGGAAAGCCTTCTTGCAATAGCTGTTAATGTATTGTTAACAGGCCACTTCATTACGCTGCTGACGCCCTGGGGCATGATACCAGAGAAATACATTATTTATTTGGTTTGGGGTCAAGTTCCTGGTTCAGCAGTCACTTACTGCCATCGTTATTGATTACAGCCCACAAGTAGGTTATCTCCAAGAGCACACACATGACAGGAGGAGACTAAGCTCAGCCAAATTGCTGCTGCTCCACATTGAGTGACACAGCTGGAAAGGAACTGAGCTGGCTCTTAGGGGGAAACCAAATCAAAGGCAACATCCGGGGCCTGTTAAGATGCATCATGCGACTGAAGCAGGAGAAAGAGCTCTTGGTTCATACCCCCACCTGCAGGGCAGCTGGCTCACTGCATACTCTGCTGATGGAATGCTACATGTCTTTCAACAGTTTTGGTGGAAGTTCCTACAGGCAAATCATTTTAAAGGACCTAAAGCCACTCAAAAGGCACCTGCCTAGTGAAAACACATTTCATCCCATAAATGTACTGCAATGGATCTGAGACAGCATTAGGAAATTTCATAAGCTAAGGGGAATCAATGAGTCATCTTGAAGTTAAACATATGCTTCTGTTCCCAGATGCTCCTCAAAGCTCGTGTACTAGCTGGGTTTGCTTTCTCCTCCCACTCTCTTTTTTTTTTTCCCCCCACTCTTTAAAATCTACATTAAAATGAAGATTTTTTTTCACGCCACTCCATCATGTGATTTCATCACAGTAAAAGATCAGGAAAACCTGTTAGTAGACTAGAGTCCCTCTGTCACCTAAAGGGTCTAACAGAGGCAGTGAAAGGTTACCAGCCTTCACTGTCTGTATTAGCACTCTCCTGGAAGCTGCATCCACCACGGGAAGGAGACTGATGGGGATTTGCACCCACTCCAGTTCACAGCCCAGCATCCCACCGCAAAACCTCTCCCAATATTCAGTTTAACCCAGTACCTTGTCACCTACTCTGGCGCTTTGCCAGAGAAGTTCGCTGTGAGGGATAGGGAATACAGGCAGAAATAAAACCAAATCTTAAACCCAGCAGCTACATGCACCGCAGTTCCCTCCCTCGCCCAGCTTTTACCCTGACAATTTGATTATCGTATTCGCTACTCACCAACTTTATAGTGCACGCAGCCTTCCAGGTCGCCCACCGTTGTCCAGCCCTGTTTCTTTTCTACTTCAGGATCGTTGTGAAGAATTTTATTTCTTAACCAGGACAAATAGTAAACTCGCAACTTGTTCTTCTTACCTGGCCACAAAATGAAAAAGGTTGGTTTATCTCCATAGGAAGATAAGTGCAAAAATCCCCTTCCCAAGCAAATAGAAAGGCCCGCAGAGCAAATCACAGTTACAACGAAGGAAAAACTGCTGCAACCACAGATATCTCCCTCAGTTTTTATGCCCACAACAGCTTTTCTCTAGACTCCACCCAAACACATGCTTTCCTGATAATCGATGACAGAGACTCATGGTAATACCACATGAACATAAGCTAAAGGGAACAGCTCTTTGTTTGTCTGGTTTTTAGGATGGACACAACTTTTATTAGAAAAGGGTTATACTCCACAACAAAAGCACTGAGATTAAAAATAAAAAAAGAAAGAGCTGAGTCAGAACAGCCCTTCTTCACACAATACCGTAGGAGAGTAGCAGGATGGAATTTGAGGCCTGAAATTATACAGCTACCAGAAGAGAACAGGACTAGTTTGAAAGGAGGAAGCACAACTGAAGAAGAATATGGTGATGAAGTGTATTGTACAAATTCTTCCCAGTTAGGGACCAGGACACTTCTATCCCTTACATCATCCTCGGACACAAAAACTCATCAAGTTTTATTAAGATTGTTCATTATTCCTCTGGAAGAAAAGCACACCAAACAACAGCACTAAACAATTTCACTACTGCACCACTTTACAGCAGTTCTGCTGTAGGGAAAAATGTACAATATCTGAAATTGCAGTGAGGGAATTTCACACAGCCCAAGCAAACTTTATCCACTTGCTAAAAGCTGACGACTGCTTTGTCAGCAAGCCCTAACCTCGTGGTGCACGGAGTGTTGTACTTATCAGGCTGCACACAAACTGCAAGAGGTGTTTCTTCTCCACAGGTGAGAGAATCTACATGCCCAGGCTACTTTATCTTCATCTGCCATGGTCATCAAAATACAGCTCAGACTCTTAACTCTCAATATGAGAAGCCTCCTTGAATGTGGAACAAGGTTCATAATAAACTTTATCAGTGATTCTTTAATAACTAATGGCCCACAAAGCATTTGCTGAACTAGTGAGAAGGTGACCCTGATGGAAATACTCAAGGTTTGCATTCTCCTTCCTCCAGCTGCTTTGCTGCCCGAAGCCATCACAGTCCCTCAGATGAAACTGGAGGTGAAGTAGAGAGGTGGTCGCTGCTTTGATTAGGAGCCATTTAGGAGGTCTCTGCACAAGGAAAGGGAATAGGAGATGCTCTCAGGAACCCAACTTGTCAGTGCAGTAGCTCCATGCTAGTGCTTCGCCAGCCATGATGAGGAACCTGTGTGACTCTGGACAGTGTTTCGCAGGCCTTGGAGCTGACAGGAGACATCTGACAGTGCTGCAGTCAGTGCTGGGCTGGCCAAGTGAAACAGTACTGGTCTACTCCACAGAAAGCCAGGACCTGTCAGAATGGTCCACCTGACAGCCTGCCAGCCAGATCCACCTATAGGGTTTAGCTAACGTCTTTAATTTGTCTATTAAGTTTTCACACGATGCTCACCACTGGATCAGTTTCTGGATGGTTGCCCATTTCAGAAAAGGGTGTACAGGCACTATCTTTTGTTCACCCCTACTACAGATTTGACAGTAAGTGAGCACCCTGATTTACTGCCTGACTTCATATTTATTAAGCCAAGTTTCATAAAGGGATAAAAGCCCCACCACTACCATGGCTCAGTAAGATTTGGAAAAGGGACCGGAGCAGGAAACAATATTCCCACAAGTCACACATCTGACCAAGAAAAGGTCCTCCCATGAAAATTCTGCAAACAATAGCCACAAGGGGTCTTTTAGAAACACTGAAATATGGAACACAGTCCAGACTAGAAGGTTTTGGGTGAGTGAGGGCTCAGAGGGCACAGGATAGCTGAAGGTCAGTACAACGCACCATATGTTTTTAAAACCACCGCAAATCCCTGTGCACTGGGAGACAAATTCTCTCTCAGATATTTCCATGGCTTCAGCTTCCCCAGTAGCTTAGTCAAACTTGAAGGGTCAGAACAAACGTTACACATGGGAATTTCCCAGCATGTGGCTAATTATATTTTTTTTTCTTCTGGTTCACATGATGAGCACCAGGGTATTTCTCTCCAACCAGAAACATTTTTCAAAACAACAACAGAGAAATATTTCAAGTGTGTTCCCATTGTGCTTTAGTGTCTAGACCACAAGGAAAGTCACAAGACAGGAAATTCCTCTGCCTTTCAGCAGCCTAACATGAAAAGAGCAGGACCGGTTAGTTATATAAACATGGCTATGTGTGTATTTCAACAAGTTATGCTGCTCTTAATGTTCATATTGGGAGTGGGGGTATTAGATCCTTCTCCTTGTATATCTCCACCAGTCAGTTTTTAAAGCTAGCAAAAATCTGGCCGTTTTTATTTTTTTTTGGTCTGTTATGGCCATGAAATAAGAAAGAAAACTCTGCTCCAGCCACCAAACGAACTGATCAGCCAGTGACTTCTATGAAAACTCCCAGCTCTGGTTCTCCCACAGACGCCATTTCAAATGCAAAGTCCCTTTACCTATATTGAGTTTTTTGTTTTTATTGTCGCTGTGGTTTTTAATTATTAAGCAGGCAGATTCCAACCAGTTCTTCTACTTTGTCATCCCTTCCTACCTCCCCGAGCGGTACCATCAGCAAGTTGGGATGGCAAAACCCTCAGGAAGCCACATGTGGAGTGTGTTCCGTACGCACGTCGTCGCTCTGTCTTCCAGTGTTCTTATGGCTCTCGGCACACTATCACCTGAGCAGTCGAAACTACTTTTTTGCCTCTCAACAGAATGAAGAACCAATTAACTCCTCTGCTTTGACCTGCAAAGCCTTCTTGTACCAGCTGTAGAAGCTCAGTATGTCAGCATCAAAAGCTTTGTTGTCAATAAGTTTTATATTTGAGATATACACTGGGGGAAGAATTAACTTCAGGTTTCCAGACTCAAAAGAATGTATATTATAAGCAATTTCAGGTGACAATCCCCCAAAATCCTAATGCACTGCAATTTCTTTGCACAATGTGGTGACACTTTTCAAACCTCGCTACTGTCAGCACATCACCACCCGAAAAAGCCAAGGGAACGTACGGCCGAGAGCGCCGTATGGAGCTGAACAACGCTCCCAGCAGAGCAGCAGCAGTCCTGGGACAGAGCTCGGAGGCAGCTCCATAACCCAGCTCCATAACCCAGCTGCCAAAACACACCATCTACACACCCACTATAAAAAGACACTAAGAGAAGTCCAGCATGAGCGTAGCTTAAATTGAGCACCGCAGCAGCTGGAACAGGAAGGTAAGGGGGGGACCTGAGCAAAAAAATATCATGGTTTCACCAAGCGTGCTCCCCATCCATCTCTCAGTGGGCAGAGCTGCCTCTTTCCCGCCTCGTACTCCAGTACGCAGGAGATGGGATAGAGACAAAGGCATAAACCAGTGGAAAATCAGCCGATTTCTTAAGGGTTAATGTAGCGTGTCTCCACAGAGGAAGCAATCGGTTTGAAGGAAACAAAGAAAAAGGATGTGTCAGGGTACTCAGATCATGACTGATATAAATGTAAATAAACTTAAAATAATTACACACAAGACTGAATCACGGACACTTGTCATCTGTGTAGGATGTGCTTCAAATCAACAGATTTTACACAAGTTGGATTATACAATATTTTTGTTTATAAGGTCGACTATAGAATAAACTCTATCAAATGGTGCTTTTCAAACAGCTTACATTTTAACATACAATGTTAGATATCAAAAGGACACACAGCATGCTGTGTTTTTTTAAACCCTCCTTGATTTATCTTTTCTTTTTAAAGATTTCATAGCATAGCTATAGCTGAGAATGCAGCAAGCAATAAGCCAATAAAATACAGTTGTTCTAGACAGAAACGAAGTCTCACGTTGACAACACCAAGAGAGGCACGGTTCTTTGGACCTGTAGCAGTATAACACTGCTAACACATTAAATTGCACGAAAATGTTTAAGTGTGTGTTCTTTTGCACAGGTGCTGGGAGAGCCAGAGAGCTCCTCCAGTGGAGTCAGAGGGGCTCTGAAGCCTCAGCAAAATTTTGGGTGACTCTGAACAATGTTACAGGGGCCACTGTGTGAAACCTCATTTAACATCCTCTCCTTGTCACACATGCGCAGCGTAGCAAAGGCTGATTGCACAAACAAACTAAACCAAAAGGAAAGGTAAATGGCTGAATGACATCTGTGAAGAAAGATTAACGGTTCACCACATCAAGTTGCTTAACAGCAGGATAACCTTATGCAATAAATCTCTGGGGCCAAAGACTCTGGAACCTCAAGCTTCATAAACCACATTTTTATCAGTGCACACAAAAAAACACATCACCATCACCCTTCATCTCCCATTGCTTTGCCATCTGCACTTGCATCCAGTGAGAGGAAAGGCTAAAAGCTGCACCTATCTGCCTTCTCACACCAGTAATTTCCACATCACGTACACATTGTACTTCCCTCTCTCTCAAACACCAACAAATTCCGTGCACATCACTCTTTTTTCCCTACTTCGCAGAAGTATTCACAATTCTACAGATTTCAACACACAAGACACCTTTAAACTCAAGTAGCAAATCACGTTTTGGTTAGAAAGAGGCCAGGTTGAAAGTCATCATGAGAGAGGGAAAGAATGCCACTTTCACAGACTTCACAAAATATTAACTTACAGCTCCCAAACACTGAACAAAGCAGGATGTCTCCCACAAACCCACGTGGCATTTTTAAAGGCCATCCCATAGGAGAAAGGACAGGCGGCAAGCAGGCACAGTGTATTGTGTGAAAGTGATTCACTTGCAGAAACAGAGTGTAGACTCAGAGGTGAAATGATGGAAAACCCACTGACTTCACTCAAGTCAGGACTTCCTCCTCAACACACAGGCTGCCAAGAAAAGCGTTCTGTCATGCCACACCAGAAGGGGGGAAAAAATCATGTTGAAGAGTTAACTTTACCAGAAATTGTCACCAAGACATTCAGCCCTTCAAGTACATCCATTTGCTGGAATCTTCTTCGATTGATGAGCGGATAAACCTTCCCCTGACCACTTCTGTCTAGCAGCATCAGGCCACTTTCAGTGCCCACTAACAGGTTCACTCCTAGAAGAAACAAAAACAGAGACCCAAGTTAGCAAGCTGTTCTTCCACATATTCTGGTGAACTGATGCTTGATACAGCAACTGTCTTGTTCCCAGCAGGTCTAACCACTGCTGGCTGGGACTCAGCTGCCTGCACCCTAAAAGATCTCATGATGTAGAGGCTCTCTATGCCACCTGTCCACAGCGACTCCTGACAACAAACTGCAGCATTCAAGGAAGTGAGAAACTGGTAGACCATGGAGAGCTTTCTAGAGCACCAGTTCCCAAACAAAAAGGCACAATAACATTGGAGGAGGGGTAAGGCACAAAGTGGCACCCAAGCTTATGTATTCTGAAGGATGTATTAGCTGTTGGTAGAGAGAGCTTGGTAACAGAATGTTCTTGGCAAGAACATTGCACAAAAGCAGTGGCAGGTGTCTGGTCCCCACTGGGAGGAGAGGATCGCAGTGCAGCCCTCACACAAAAGGACAAGCACAGGGTTGGCCCTCAGTCTCCCAGTCATCTTTTTTTGCACAGATTTCTCCTAAAGATCAAGCAAATACAGACGAGAAAAGTCAGTAGGCCTGTTTCGTTATACAAAGGTCTACACACCCACTGGAACACTTCTGTGCAGTTGTTTCTGCTTTCAGTTTATCTGTGCATCCATGCCCGACCCCTTCCCTTAGCTATATGCATTTTGAGGTGAAACTAATGAGGCAGTACGGTGGTGGAAAGCAGTGCCTGTATTTTAAAATGCAGGCACTGTCTTTATTCACAGCCAGCCAAGCTCTTCTGCCACCACCCTACAATTAAGCAGCCCTGCCTTTTCAAACAAATGGAAATGTTGCCTGAAAAAAAAAGTACAGGCTCTCTGTGGAGGTTGGGTGTAAAAATCTATGCTACTGCATCCATGTCATTCATTTTGGATTCCATCACTTAGTACTAGAAGAAATAGCTTCATAGACCTACTGAAATCAGCAATCTGCCAGATACTATGGCACTGACACTGGTAAAGGCAAAGCAAACCAAAGCAAAGTAAGCCCTGCTCTTTTTGAATATGAAACATCACCATGAAATGGCCTCATTTGCTTAAGGGTAAAGGAAGCTAAACCTTATCAGGAACTAAGCATGTGTACCAACTTAGATCACCATCAGTTTGGCTCTAAGTTTAATAAGGAAGTGCTTTGTTACAGCTGTAAAACACCTCTAGGATTTTACACCTGTACTTTAAATCACCATTAACAGTCAGATACAAAGATCAAAGGAAAATACAACCACTAACACAAATCGCTACTAGCAAAACAAGGCAGATCAGAGAAATTGTGAATCATCTTTACTGATCCCATATGATTCTTCTCTGCCTTCACCCTCTCACGGTCTGAAAGTTTACATGAACACAAGTCTCTTCATTTTATCAGAGAATTATATCAATGCATGCAAAAACAGAACTGGGGTAAAAATTCTTACCAGTGAATTCTGGAAATAAAGAAAACAGCAAACAGCAAGATCAGGTGTCGGGAGAGCTATTTAACTGACATGGCTTTGCAGGCAAGGAGGATAGGACAACAGCGCTATTCTCAGAAACAAGAAATGCTGGAAATAACCCCAAAAGAGAACTAAAGCTTTGGATAGAGCTGTGAAAATGTAAACAAGAAAAGTGCAGTGTGTTACCTATACAATCATCATGAGACTCAGGGGAATGGCCAACTCTCTTGTTCATAGTTTTTAAAATGACATGCATGTGCTTTTACAGTCTGTTAAGTTTAAGGATACTAGATAAATACATAAGTAATACACATGACTATCTTCTGTTAACATCTAGATAATGAAAAAATTCAGGCGGCCTCATGGACTCTGGCCAAGAAAGAAATGACACAGCAGAGGAAAGCAACACAAATTAACCCTTGTGACAAGAAGGCCAGACACATTTGGTCAGCTGACACCCCATACCCAGCTTTTCCCTGCACTAACCACTCTTAATAAAACCAAGCCACAGTCTCACACTGGAAAATGTCCCTCCTATCCTTCTATCTTCCCTCCTAAATAAACTGATGACTGAGGTGGAAAGTCATCTTACGAAACACATCTTAATCAAGCTCTGCAGCAACACGTTAGAAAGAGGCTCAAGATGATGTTCATTTTTCAAGTGGAATACCCTGTGTGCACCACGTGTACAATGAAAAGATGATCACAAGGTCCCAAATGTTGCAGAAGATGTACTAACGGAGGCTACAGAGAAAAGGGTATCCCAATCAGTTGAATGAAGGCTGAACTGTTCCATCAGAAGCATATATACAGCAGCAGGAAATTATATCAAAGCAGGAACAGCATAATAATAGTCAGCTTTTGCAACAAAAATATGTAAACAGGCACTGAATAAATGCAGAGAAACAGAGCTACAATTTCAGGGATACATTCTTGAAGACCATAAGCTCATAACTGGCAAATCTGCACTTCAGAAGGGCACAAGTTGAGGGAGGAACAGCTTTGCCTTACCCCATAAGGCAGCACACAGTATCTCAGAATTGAATCTCTTCTTGTATTTGCGGATCTCTGGGGTATCACTCTGTGGACGTGTATTCGTGGGATTCACATTGACAACTGATCCCTTCCGTGTGGGGTCTTGCCTTATTGCCTCTGATCTCATTGCTTCACTAGAAAATCCTACTGAAAAAAAGAAAAGTGCATGTAATAACCCTTAAGTGCTAAATTCTGGACAGACATTCTTTACACTGAGCAACCCAAATCAGTAACTGAGAATATTGAGCCGGTCTTTCTTTTTGTAAGAAATGTAAATGGAAAAAGAAATGAACTATGCAATCCATTGCAAATCAAATACAAAGCATGATGATAACATTAAGTACTTTAAAGAGCCACTGAAGTCACTGAGCCCTTTTTCAATTGTCATCTTCAGCTACTTTACTTACCCACAGAAGTCACAGTTGTCCCACTAGATGGAGAAATCTGTAGTAATCTGGGGTCTATAAAAGGTGTAAAGGAGGAGGAAGATTTGTGTTTCTGGAGTGTGTTACTAGCGGACTGAGTCTGCAATGTAAATTTCAACTTTATTAATATTAATAACAAAAAAAGGCATGGATAACAACAACCAACATTTTAAAGTCACTACAGAATTACGCTGCAGAGCCTCCCCAAGCTTTTATACTTCCTTCATAGATATCGCACTGCAGGCACCACACCTGAACTATATACATAAACATACTGCACATGCTACAGCAAAATGCAATTAGCTAAATAATTGTCCCTGTCACCTCAGCTGCTAGCAGAGATTTTTAGGACTGGCCACTACAATTAGGCACAAAGTGAGGGAATGTCTCATTTTTTAAAAAATCTGCTTAAATGTATGTATACTCTCTTATCTGCAAGCTGTCTGCTACCTACAACTTTTGTATTTATGAAGCATCTCCTAAAGTGAGCAAGTTTAGTAAGTTATGAAGTTCGATCTCTTGGCTTGTGCAACAAAATCACAATCATCTGGGATCAAGCATTCACTTCTATGATAGATTAAGTTTAATGTCCACTCCTGTTCACTCTCCCTATTTTGTTTAACCTGAGCCTCTTGCCAGAAAGCTGCAGCAGGTTCTTCCACCTTTATTTGACAAAGCAACACATTAAACCTGTATCAAACAAAGGGGCTCATTAGTGTGGAAGGTGTAGCAAACAGTGAAATGAAGCTATGAATATGTAGTGGATAAAATCACTGGTGCTTGCTGAGTTATGCAGTTTAAACATGAAAAAAACATAAATAAAAACATAAAGAAAGGAAGAAGACAAGTGAAACAATGAACTGTTAAAAGTGGAAATGGAACAACTTAAAAACCCTTGCCAGTTTAGTATTATAGTGACAACATAGCACACTGAAGCAGAATGGGACAAGTGAAAAAAAACCACAACATATATATCTAAAGGGCGTGCATGTGTCTAAGTTATACCAAGCAGTACTGGGTTTTTACTCAGCTCTACGCAAACGTAGTTAGATACCCTTCCTTATAATCAACTCATCTTCAACCTCCGATTTTTCTAAGCCTCATAGCGATGGGTCTTAGGAGTGTATCACTCCCTTGCACAGCTAAATACTGAAAGGCTCCTTCACCACCTGCCACTGCCCAAGCTGAGTTAACTGAACCCTGCTTATTTATTGTTTAGGTCAAAGTAATGAGCAAGCGTATCTCTGGATCAATCAGCTGATCTCTATAACCCACAAAAGTGTGCTTTTAGAAAGATCAAAGACCAATGAAGCATAGCTGAAAATTAAGTATTACGCTAACTGCATTTCTAGGAGGAAACCCTCCCGCCCCGCCTCCTGCTACGTGGTTCAGAAGCATTTTTGATCCTGCAGCAAACACACTGCCATCAGCCTACCCAGCTCACCGCAACATCTCCTTCTCATCACAGCACTTGCACTCCTATTTGGCAGGACGGCTCTACCCTGAGAAGCAGCAGCTTGTTTTCCCCGCATTTTGCTCCCCCTGCATCACTCCTGCTTGCTCCCCAGGAGAGCCAGGCTGGCCATGCAGTCGGGATTTGGGCCACCATGCTTCCTGCTGGGGCTGGGAAGGAGCGGACGATGACCTTCGTTCACATGTATGCAGCTCCTCTGCAGCAAGGGGTTACACACACGTGAAAGACCAGGCTTGCCCACCAGCACTTGGTGAGGAAGGGAAGGCACCATCCCGGGATCAGCCCAAGCCAAGCCTTGCTTCTCCACAGAGACACAACCAGTTCTGGTGGAGAAGAATTATCTTTACACAGCTGCTTTTCAGAGTGCGCACATACTTGGAAAAAAACCCAAAGGTTTTCCCCCATTCATTATTCCAAAGCAACAATACCCCAGGCTTTTATAACCCTCCCGGGCAACACGTGATTTGTCCACCCAGCCCGCGTGGCAAGCTTTTAAGAGCAAAATCCCTCCACGGCCGCTTCCTCTCCCACAGGGTGAGTTTCCACAAGCGGCTCCTCATACGTGCAGAGTTACTAGCCCAGCCTTTACTGACAAAGCCAAAATTAACCGCTAATTTTTAAGAGGCACACTGCTTGCAATTAGCCTGCTCCCGGAATAAAACAGAATTTAAAAATAAGAGGGTATTGGCTTGAAAATGCAATAGTCGAGTTTAGTTTAAAATGAACGCCATGCAATTAATGACTCACTAAGAGGAAGCAAAAATAGTAAACTGGCAAGTTTGGCGTGGGACTGCTCTAGAGTTAAGGGCTTCTTACACAGAACTGAAATGTGTTATTTGGGAGGTGGCAACAAAGTTGACAGAAAAAAAATAAAAAAGCAGGGGGAGATTGGCTGGAGTTCCTTTGCAGACTAGCTACCAGGCAATGCTGCTATAACCCTACGAAAGCAGCCAGCTGTGGTGTAAGACATACCTCATTAGTAGTTAGCTTGTCCTGGGGTGTCTGTGGGGACATGGTGGGTGTCGGCTGGCTGGAGGATGGGGAGGAGGAGGTGGAGGAGGTGGAGGAGGAATGGCTTTGCTGTAAGAGATCTGGCAAGAGGTGAATGCGACCGGCAAAGCCATTGCTCTCATGATGGCTGGCACGCTTTTTGTCAACTGTACTCTGTAGAAAAAACAGGCACACTTGTCTTGCTCAAGTGCTGCTTAAAGGTCTGTATTCCTAACAACCTCTCTCCTTCTCTCCCTCGCTCGCTTCCTACCTTTATACATTTATTTATTTGTTTGTTTGAAAAAAAATAATCTGATAATCCATGCCTTGATGCCTGGATAGAAAGGGAAAGTGGGCAGAGCTACTAGAATTCAGCAAATTCCCACCTGTTCTGGAAGGCAAAAGCTTAGTTTGCGTGGTTGACTTGCACAGCCAGTTCCTCTAATTAAGAGAAGAGTAACTGCACCGGTAAGTCTTCCATCACAACACGGACAAGCACATTTTTGGGGGTGGGGGTAGGATTTCTTCCCCTATTGTTTTGTTTAAAACTAACTCAAATCCTATACAGATAAATACTTGGACTGTCTGGTGAATGCCTTCAGCTAACTATTTAAAACAATAAGCACGAAATCTTAATTTTCAAACCAGAGGGCTCAATTAAGAAATTGGCATTCGGTTGTGAAGTTCAGAAATGCGATTACTCCTATAAACTAGCACGCTCATTAACACATGAGCTCATTTAAAAGCAGGGAATCATTATCTTTCAGAGACACAAGAATGAAATATTTTCGGAATCAAAGGCAACAGCCCAGCACTCGAGCTCTGTCTATATTCTCTGCCTCACCACCTATTTTGTTTCTCCATTCCCCCACACTAACTGTTGCATGAATTTGTATGTGCGTGTGCGTGTATCATCTGGGTGGTCTATACGCCCTGAACTACAGGTTCAAAACAATTTTTAAAATACCCTGAACACTCTCAGCCTCCCCCCAGCCCCACTCCTGAAAGCCATGTTTGCTTCCACAGTAAACCTAAACTAAGTTCTTCCTTTAGGTACTTGCTCCACACCTGCAGCTATTCTACCCTTCTCTCCCACAGACTTTGAGGTACTCTGAATGGTGCTGCCATGGGTGTCACCGGAAAGCATGCAAAACAGCAGCAAGGGATGAAGGGCTACTCTCGTCTTTGCATGCATCAAACATCTTGCTCATCTGCAATTCACTACAGCTGTGTTCTGATAATACGAACAACAAATATAATGTAGAAACAGCATGGGTGAATGAGCGAGTGGGTTAATGAGCACAGAAAAGGTGCAGCACTGCATATGGAAGGAAAAGCAATACCTGTCGGACAATTAAGGTGCCCTCCTTAGAAGGTGTCAAAGCGGGTTCACTCTCCACATCGTCATGGACGATCATGGTTTTCACTGACTCTGTTTCACCATTACTCAAGTTCAACGTTGACCTATTTGCCAGATGAGAAATAACTGGGGTGAGACAATAACATTTGTGCCCCAGCTTTTGCTGCCTCACACCAAGGCACAGTCAAAATTAATTTATATTGTGACCACAGTGGAATATTTACATGACCTGCCTAGAAAGGCTTCTCTGTTGAAAAAGGTCAGGAGTTCGTTAAACACCATTTCTTGATTTATAACAAATTAAAGGCAGAAGAGGTAAAGGATATAATTTATAGAAACACAGTTCAGCCTACTTTAATACTTGGGCACTTTCTTGAGGGCCTGTGAAACTGATTCCTCATTTGCAGAAATGACTTAAAAGGACTTATCTGCTAACTTGGCTCCTAAATGCTCAGCCTGATTTTGAAAAGATTGGCCTAACTGTTTGAAAATGTGAACATACAAGGCTGCTATGTCTTGCTCATAGATTGCTATAAGTTGAAGAGCTAACATACAAGCCAAAATACCCAATGTCCTTTTCCTTCAACCCTGTAAGAGGGAAAACAGAAAACACAGAAGAACTAACACTGCTCGGACATCATCTGGTCCAGAAGTAGATTCATCTGCTCCTTCTTGTTCCATATCATCGTCTTCCTCATCCGTCGTCCCTGACTCCTCACTTGAGGATGAATAATCTGTCACTTTATGTGGAGGTCGCACATCCTCTACTGCTCGCAATTCCTTTGCCAATGCAGTTAAATCCTGATGGGAAAGGGAGGCAAAAAAACATATTGCAAGGAACAGGGGAGAAGAGTTTGCAAGACAACCCCACTGGATAAGTGCCCAAGTTTGCTTACTTGTCCACTGCTGTGTTTCCACAGCCCCAGCAGTATTGCCTCCTTTGATTTATTCATTCATGGTAATTATCAAAACTCACTTTCAGATAACTTAAAGCACTGAAAGAGTCAACCTAAGGAGGCATTTGCCACATTATAGAAAAATGTGCATGCTCTGAATCTAAACTCCTGATTCTAACTTCAGTTTATCCCGTTATAGCATCTGAAAGACATGCATAAGCACCTGGGCCCACTCTCACACAGTGGTTGACTGTTGCAGTTCACCCTTCCTTAACTTTGCAGGTTAACAGAATCTACCACAAGAAAACTAGCCAGCAAGGCAGCAGAAAAATCCTAAGACTTATTGAGCCACCCAAGGCACAGCGACAGAGAGCTGATCTCCTTGAAACCTTCTGATCCATTTCCAGTTGCATGGATCCATGCTAAGGAGCTCACCTCAGAGGTCAGACTCGTTTGTAAGCACCAGCCCAGTCCCACCCAACTATCGCACAGTGCGGGACATAAGCTGCTTTTCTGTCTGCAGCTTGGAGTGTGGGCAAACCAGGTTTGCAGACAGTGCAATCTGCCCTCAATTGTGTTGCTATGCTGTATTTAGATGAACACAGTTTACGGCAAATGCTTCACACATTATACTGTCAGAAGTGAAGGATCAGCCTCTGTGTTTCTTTAATAAAGCAGCTTTAACTGACAGATTTGGGTGCTGGTGCAGTATCATAACAGCAAGAGAAGAAAGTTTTAAGGAAAGCTGGAAATACTGTGAAAACCCACTGAGAAGCCACAGATACAACTGGACATCGAGTTGTAATCAACTGCAAACAGCAGTGAGAACAAGAAAACGTAAGAAATCTTTCATGGAATACAGCAACAATTGAAGGTCTTACCACTTCTCCCTGCACCATTCAGCCCAGCATTGGCACATTCAGGTCAAATGCATGATCATTGGTCCAGCCCCAGGAAGGAAGCGCAGGAGTGAAAGAGAGAAAGGCAAAGGTTAGAAAGGAAGAAGATCGGAGAGCAGAAATCAATTCCAGATGCAAAGCAAATTCTAACGTTTAAAGTACTGTGATGTGTGCAGGTAATTGCGGAGCCCAGGACATGCTGCTGAACCCCCAATGGCATTATGAATGGAAGCTCACACTGTACTTTTTGTGGGCCTACCTGAAAGAGAGGGGGCACAGGGGAAAGCGAATGCAACTTACAGCAGGCTTGATAGGTCTGAAGACTTCCTTTTTCTCTTCAGGCTTTTTAGGTGCGCTTTCATGACGCTGCGATGGCGAACCCTCTGATTTGGATGATGCTGTATGTGTCAAGACCACCGAAAGGAACACAGAACAAAACAGATGAAGCAGGGAGCTAAAATATATCGTCTTACTTCACTTTGGAGTGGGGAAGAGCGACAAGGTGACTATCAGGCAGTGCCTGACAGCAAGATATAAGTTTCACTGGTTCACTATTATGTTATCCCTGAAGGACTATGCAAAAACCATCATAAGCTGTAATCTGTATAGCTGCCCTATGACTGAAGCCAAAGTAAACCAAAGAGGGTAACTCAAGTGTGTCCACAAGCTGCAACAGCATCCAACATACCCCAGCTGAAACCTATTTATAGCAGTCTGCACTCCTTCAACAACCACCAAGGCAATAGGCACCAAGCATCAAAAGGTGCCCTTGCACATAGGAGGAGGGGACCTGTCAGAGCAAGAAGACTGGGCTGTTTGCATATGGGCAAATTCAGCAGTGACTGAACACCCACCAGAGAACACTGAAACACTTTTGTGACATTTTGTGACACTTCTGCACCCACTGTCTTTCCCAAGCAAGGACATACAGCCGAGGTGGGTACTGGAAGGTAACCAACCTCTGATACTGCCTGTTCAAAGGTCTTTCCCAGTGAGGGTTATTATCCTTCATTACTGAGTGTTGCACAACTCAATACATTTAGAGACAGGACGTAAGAAAAGGTGAAGGAAGGACTTACATCTCATCCGGAACCGCTCTCCAGACCCGCTCTGAGAGCCGGGGTGGGAGCCAGGCTGTGAGCCGGAGTTGCTTGAACCTGAAGAACTGCCACTGCCTGGTCTCGGTACGAGCTTCTCCACCCTTTCCCACAGCAGACGAGGCTCTATATTGCTGTAGCAGGGGAGGGAGGAAAGTCTTTGTCATGTACTTCTGTTTCAGATTCCCGTTTCTAAAATCAAACATCACTCTTCCTCAGTGTTTTTCAAACAACTCATCTGAAAGAGCACTTAACGCTGAGCTGAAGGTATCAGTGATGCTTCACAACTCAAGCAGCATCTCCCTTTGAAATACCGGTTACCTTATTTAGGATGGTAAAATAAAAAAGGTTTAGGTTTAACTGGAACTGGCTACCTGCCATTCTTACATATCTAACCTAAAGTTAATATAGACTGCATGCAGCAGACTTAAAATGGGCCCAAAAGTGCCCTGGCCACTCAAGCACAAGCCAAGAAGCCTGACTCTCTCACACCCATCCAGTGGCTAGTCCACAGTGCTCTGCTGAGCTCTGGAGGCAGCCCCTTCCTCTCCCCTTGCTCACCCCAGATACTCTGTATCACAGCTCAGGGATGCTTTGCCCCTTCTTAAAGTCTGTTTCTGGCTGAGAGGCCAGAGAGTTTGAGGTTGCTTCACTTAAATGTTACAAACACTTCAGCTGCCAGTAATCCTCACAGTATGCCTAAAATGACTTGTGGCACCAAAAGGTAAGATGTTCATGAATGGCCGCATTTTTTTCAGTCATCTTAAGGATATTTTTAAATTATTGCAAAAGTTACAGGGCAGGCAACTCAAAGGAAGAGAGGGAAGAAAAATTTTGCCGTTGTTTGCTGACACACATGACACACCAAGGAACATCAATATTTATCATTGCTGAAAAGGGATCCAAATTAATCTTCCTTTCATATCTAGACAATGCCAAAAGCCCTCTGAAAATGCCTGGCTTTCCATGAGCCTTTTCCTTCCAACGCAGGAAAGGCAAGGACATGTAGGTTTACAAACCTCGTGGAGTTTCTTTGACCTGCTTGGTTATTTTGCTGCCCACTGCCCTGCAGTGGAGAATCACGGCGGGACAAGACTGGTGACCGAGACGTTGTTCTCACAGGTACCTTGGGAGAAAAAATGTTGTGTTAAACCCATGAAGAGGAGAGTGAGAAGAGGAAGATTAAACCTCTTCTGTCTTAAGATTTTAACAAACATTTATTCTAAGTCCAAGCTAGCATCAATGACTAAAAGCAATAAACAAATACCCACAAAACCAAGAGCCTTAGTTGGGATGCTGTTCAGATTTTGAAGAGAACTGAAAGTTTAGTCTTAACATTAAGTAGTGTTTAATAGTTACCACACAAACACATACACACCCCGCTACCCTCCAACTACTGAGACATTTGAAAAGAATATGGCATTTTGACTGAAGCAGGGGAGGCACAAAGCAATTTGCTCAAACAGCGTGAGAATTAGGAGAATAAGCTCAGGGGAACCAAACAAATGCCTGGGAATGGATCAGCAGAAGGCAAAGACTGGTGGGGGAGCAAGAATATACTCAGAAGCAGCAAATCCCAGTGGATGGGAGAGGGGTGGGTGGGGGAGAGGACAAAGAAATATATTGAATGTTTCTTTTTTGTTGAGTTCCATCGCAGTTTTAAATATGCATATGATTCATAGTTTGGGTTGATAACAGATGAAGAGGAAAATTAACTCTGAGCAATAACCTCAGGGATATTTTAAATTCTTTCCTGAATACGGTAATGATTTTTTAACTTTGCATAATAAATTGTCTCTCTGAAATAGCTGCATTCTATAAATAATTGCCAATTTTATATGAAGCTTCAATATTGTACCTAAGGTTGATTACCATTAACCCATTGACTGAACACCTACATTATCATCTGCCTTCCAAAATACTGTTACCAATGCTGGCACAAGGGCACAGTCTTCACAGTGCCCAGGGTATCACATCCTTAAAAAAATAATCATTAATAATAATAATAATAATAAAAAGAATAGCACACATCTGTCTTTCTACTCCTTACCCTTGGAGGCACCTCGTCACTGTCTGATCTAGCCCAAGCCTTTTGGGTGGGGTCGGGTACCTCCGACCTAGAGTCAGAACTCTGATTTAGCACTTCACTGCGTGAAGGTGGATATGGGTCCTGGGAACGAAGATGGTGATGAGCAAATTTGGGAGAAGGGTCACTGAAGGAATGGGATCGCGAGACAGGGGAAACATTGTTCTTGAGAGATGCCAGATGGGACCACTGTACCTTACAAGAAAACAAAACATAAAACATTCAATGCGCACAGTATAACTGGCTTTCCAATTAACACAGAATAAAGGCAGGTGGGGCGGGCAGAGACAAATTGGTTATGGCATTAGGTAAGCGTGGGGTGGAATCAATGCACTTAAAAAAGCAAGGCAAGCGCCCAAAGAACGTAACAGACTCAAAATACAGCACATATGCATTTTTTGGTGAGATACGCTCTCCACATACACATACACTGGTGCCCCAAAAGAAAAGGCGACCTAATATCTGCACCGTGAGCCTGAGCCCAAAGGCCACTCAAGGCAGAAGTTGCCTGCTGTTCCCCAGTCTCCAGTGGGCTTTGGTCAGGTCTCGTGGCAGCACTGGTGGGCTGGGAAATTTGAAGTGGATAACCAATTGAAGAAGTGTACAAAATTAAAAGATGCTGTAAAATGTGCAAACTGACAGACATTTATGTTACCTAATATATTTAGGAACTAGATACAGTTCCAAACTTTTGGAGAAAAACCATAACACAAAAGCCTTTATTCCTTCACAGTCATTGCAATATATATATATAAAGACCATAATATATATTGTATATAGTATACATATGTACAATGCATATTATACTTACGCCATATATGTACTATATACTGTACATATATACATACTTATACACAAACTAAGCACGCACATATACACACATTCAGTTACACATACTAAGAAGGCACAACAGTGACTTCAGAATTGGAAATCCATTGGGATTTCCATTGAAATCCATATTGAGCCTTCAGTTGACTCCCTCCTTGCGCATAAACTTGCCTTTCAGAAAGGATTTCTGAAATAAGGAGTAGGAAAGGTGATAACTGAGGGACACACTGGCTTTGCACCTAATAATTAATCACAACTTTTCTTTCAACCCCAGTTTCTGTAGGCTGGGTCTATTTGTTTTCATATGATTATTATTTCCTCAATTTTAACACACACAGTTGTTGAAGAGCCTGATTATCCTTAATATGAATGGCAAACCCAGAGACTTTAAAAGTAACTGGCACACAGAGCATGAAGATACAAGTCCAATATTTTCAAATAGTCATAGAGGTTTGAATAAAGGCCAGGAATTAATGAGTGAGAGCTGAAGTTCTGTACTGATTTCTCCCACTCTCTCGTCTGCTCAAATTCTCCTGCTGCCCAAAAGAGTCACAATACCTAGTCGCAATCAGGGACGATTTTAGCTTGCACTGTCATCAACAGACCTAATTTGGGCGAGAAGAATTCAGCATGGAAACAGAGGAACTAAATACAGAACTATGCTATTTAATTTAGCATTTCTAAAACATGCAGAATTTATGGGCTATGTCTATGTTTTACTTTTTACTTTTTTTACTTTTTTTTTAGTTCATGCTGTACTTCCTATGAGATACAGACACAAAGATCTGGAGGGATTTCATTAGAAAACAAAAGAATAGCAGCAGCCACACAGCTCAGTGGTTTCAACCTCCTTTTAATTTTACAGGTGTGGTACAGAACTCTATTTAGCAACTGTAAGCCTACTGACAACAAACTTGCTTTTCTTAGTCATGTTTTGTAAATCTCTTTGAAGCAGCGCTCATACTATTAAAACCCACTTGTTTAGTTAGATTTTTCCACAAGAATTCAAAAAAACTAAACCAGCTGCCTTCTTTCCTGAGCATCCTCTCTGGTAGTAAGTGTCTTGCCCAGATCAAATTCTGAAATATGGAAGCATACTGCAACTCTCACCAGTGTTCAGCCCATGATTCCTCTTTTGCACAGATAATAACAGAATGCAACAGCCCTAATATTCAAAAAAAAAAAAAAACAAACCACACCAAACCCACAAAGCCATTAGTTTATCAATAAAATAAGCAAAAATAGACAAAGAGCAAATCTACTGAATAAACCAAGCTGTGTAACAGTACTACACTTTCTTTACATAAGACTTTCTATGTGCCTCGATCTGCAAATCTGAATGAAACATGTTGGGATGTCTGCATTTCCTCCAGGCTCACTGAGATTTTCCTGGGCACTTACCTGGGGCTCCATCGGTCTCTGCAGGGCAGGCTGAGCAGGTTCTGAGTTTCCATTGGAAAAGGACTCTGATCTTGAAGGCACTGGTGGCTCCAATACTTTGCCCATCTGCTTAGACTGTGCTTCAGGGGAGCCCTGATTAGTTTTTCTAAATCTCTCCTCCACCTAGGCCAAAATAAATGGAGGATAAGCCTGGAGTCAATAAAAGCAATTACAGTAGAAATATGAAAGTGACTACCAACTTTTCTTTACCATGAAGAAACCAGATAAATCTGGGGCTTGACAGGATTTTTTTTCCCTACTGCTTCCACCAGCAATGTAAAACACAGGGTGAAGTGCACCAAAGTGGCAAGTAAGCCAATATGGAAAATCTGTTCTAGGAGAAAGGTTACAGCACTCAGGAAAATGTGAAGTGATATGATTAAAGACCACGATGAGGCTTCTGATAGCCTTGATAGAAATAAATCTGTCCAGGAACATCAAGGGCAACAAGGAAAGCTTCCGTAGGTACGTTAGTGATGAAAGGAAGACTAGGCAAAAAGCAGGTCCTCTCCAGAAGGAAATCGGAGACCTGGTTACCTGGGATATGGAGAAAGCTAAGGTTGTCAATAACTTTTTTGCCTCAGTCTTTACCAGCAAGTGCTCTAGCCACACCACCCATGTTGCAGAAGGCATAGGCACGGACTGGGAGAATGAAGAACGATCTACTGTAGGAAAATATCAGGTTCAAGACCATCTAAGGAACCTGAAGGTGCACAAGTCCATGGGACCTGATGAGATGCATCCACGGGTCCTGAGGGAACTGGTGGATTAAGTTGCTAAGTCACTATCTGTCATACTTGAGAAGTCATGGCAGTCTGATTGGAAAAGGGAAAACATAACTGCTATTTTTAAAGAGAGAAGAAAGGAAGACCCAGAGAACTACTGGCCAGTCAGCCTCACCGTTGTGCCTGGCAAGATCGTGGAGCAGATCCTCCTGGAAACGATGCTAATGCACATGGAAAGTAAGGAGGTGATTGGTGACAACCAACATGGCTTCACTAAGGGCAAATCATACCTAACAGCTTTGGTGGCCTTCTACGATGGGATGACAGTGTTGGTAGATATGGGAAGAGCAACTGACATCATCCACCCAGACTTCTGTAAAGCATTTGACGTTGTCTCCCTCAACATCCTTCTCTCCAAACTGGAGAGATATGGATTCAATGGATCACACACTTGGTGGATAAGGAATTGGCTGGATGGTTGCACTCAAAGAGTTGCTGACAATGACACTATGTCTGGGAATAGGTTGCCCAGAGAAGCTGTGGATGCCCACCCCTCAAAATGTTCAAGGCTAGGCTAAATGGGGCTTTGAGCAATGTGGTCTAGTGGAAGATATCCCTGTCCATGGCAGGGGGTAGAACCAGATGATCTTTAAGGTCCCTTCCAACCCAAACCATTCTATAATTCTTTCTACCTAGACTACTTACAGTGTTTTCCTCAGTATTTTCCTCACAGAGAATAAAAGGGATATATGAAAACAGAAACAACTTTACAATATAAAAATACGTTTCCCACTGCTATACCTTACTATAGTTACCCACCTTACTCAACCAACGTCATTTAATTATCTGCTCTCCTGTGCTTGCCTCTTTGGCAGTGCAAGGAGAGGCAGGATTTGTACTACCGGAGCCTGTTCAGCTTTAGATACAAAACTGTAGGACTGGTCATCCTCTCTCTTATCAGATAGCTCCAAAACAATCCCATAGACTGCAGAGAACGGCCCCAGCAGCTTGTTTCTTGTTCTTAAGGACATGTAGAAGTTGTCACGTGCTAGCCTAGAGAGCTTTTCAAGGGGAAGACTAAATCAGAAAGTGCTCAGTCCTCAAAAGAACATTAAGCGAGGTTCCAATGCAGAAATGCCACCTCTTTCAAGGCCACAGCATTGCAAACCAAGGGAGAGTACAAGGGGCTAGAGGCAGGGGGAAGCCTGGGCAGAAAGGAAATAACCTCCCATCTCCTTAGACGGCCTGTTGCTGGAATCAAGGCAGCGTGTGTGTTTCTGCCAGAGGAGCTGCTGCTGAGGAACGCTGTACTCCCAGCACTTTAACAAAGCATCTAAGAAAGATCCAACTGGCAGTTCAGGCTGATTTCATTTGCTGAGATGCTGCTCACAAGATTTGCTTTAACCCTTGTGCCTGGAGCACAAAACCAGTACAGGGGTGGTTTCCTAATTGTTCCCTTCCAGTGATGCTCTGGAGAGACTGGTTGTTCACATACCCACGTCAGAAGACAGAGGCAACTTTCCAGGACTCCTTGGCTGGGATGCTTTACAAACCCAACCAGTCTTTGCTTTCCAAAATTTGAGGACAGTGACAGTTTGCCTATGGAAACAAGCAAACAAGCTTCTGCCAGGTCTATAGAAAATACACCACGTCTGGGGAAATACAACAGTAATGGAGGTGAGCATCTTCACCATACAATCATTTTCACTACCACGTTCAACTTGACAGAGCCATCCTTTAAAGCTTAAAAAAACAGGCCAGACTCCTTGTCATTAATATAACAAGGAAAAGCCCCAAATCTTTCTGTCTAAAGTCTTTACTCTCTCTAGATGTAGATGGTAGGAGGTTTCCTCCACAAAGCACACAAACTGAACAAGCCACAAGCCCTCAAAACCAGGCAAAGAGGTGGGAAGGAGACAATCAGTGCATCCCTGGATAGAAACATGCCCTGTTCCACTCATCTGACTGTCTCGACCAGAAAAAGGTATTAAGGCTCACTTCTTGCTCTGATCTTCCCCTCTGTTTCCCAGAGACAGTCTTAGAAGTCCTTTTCCTTACATCCCCATTGCCACTGTAATTTGAAGAAAACCCCTAACCATCATTAGATTTTGCCACTTTGGCTTATCATCCTGATGGTCAACATCACCACAGATGGAGACTTTCTCTGGACAGTACTACATCTGAAAGCATGAGGCACAGAATGCTCATTCCAACTCCAATGTCAAGAATGACATTAGAGTTAATGCCTGCTTTTAAGATTAACTGGTATTGCTCCCACTGCCAGGCACCAAGATATGATGGCTATGCTTCTACCACACATGCATAGCAATTTCTTGGAAGACCTGACTACTAACACAATTTTTCTGTGACTTCACTTTATTCCTTCTAGCTTGAGCAATCACAAAAGAAAAAGATCACAACAGAAAAACAGCTGAGTCAATGGTTCTGCTAAAGGATGTAGCACTTCGAATCTTCAGGAGTTCCTCTCCAACTTTGAAAGGAAAATGGGAGACAAGGAACAGAGACAGCTCTGCATTTCTCCAATGCCAGCCTTCAGGTTGGACAGGAGTGCTGGACTGGCACTGTGCTTTCACTGAGGCAAGGCAGGAGCAAGGATAGGAGGGCTGGTTGCAAGCCTGCACCACCACATATTGGACAAGTCTGTGCTTCTTGCAGCAGAGAGAGACATACCAGATACTTCAGCCACCAAGACGAATGGATAAGATAGCACAAAGACGGTTTATGAAGAGTTGGACAACAGCACCTACAAGAAAATTAGTTTGTGCTCACCAAGCCCAAACAGCAATACTTCAAAGGCAATGAAGCACTACTGGACAAAGGTTGAATGAAAGCTACAGCCCCAAGGATTTTTTTTTGTTCTTGTTCCAAAATGTATTTACCTAGTTCTCACATGCTGGTGATGAATGCTATTAAAAGCCTCGACCAGTATTGCCCAGTCTAGTGGTTTGTGGGCAGTATGGTGCTCCAGGGAAACATAAGAATAAGACCGCTGAAAGTGAGCCAAGTATGCATCAAAGAGGCAATTACTTGCTAAGCAATGTTGTCCGTGGAACAGTTAAGACAGGGGACGACTCACTGAAAGAAAGAGCACTCTGACGATTTCAGATCGATTCGTGAGTGCCTGAGGTCCAAGAAGGCAGCACCACAGAGTTTTGTAAGAGCAGGACATGATCTCAGAAGAGAATACTCGATACTTCAAAAATGACACTAATGAAATTCAGGTTTGTGTTCATGAGAAGGTAATTTCCAAGAACATGGGCTAAGGCACCAAATGTGTAAACAGGTGCTGTGTGCAAGCACCCCTCATAGGTTAATGATTTCCAATTGCCTGCCAATTTCCAATTACCAGTACTTGCCAGAAACACAGATCACCAACTGCACCAATGCTTCCTGTGAAAACATGTCTCATGAAGTGAGACTAACTTCCTGACATGATGCTTCTAAAACCTTCCAGAATTTCTTTCCACCGTTTATACCTCAGAACTCTGAACTTCAATGATTGCAGCAGCAGTACTCAGAAATACCTCTCGGGTTTGGAAACCAGTGGCCAACATTTAAAAAAATCCTGCCCTCTATGAACAGCGTTCTGGCCTCCCACTGTAATATAGCAGAACCCCAGCCACCATGATGCCAACAGGTAGCAGCAGAGGAGCAGGTACCAAATTCTTGCCCACAAGCAGGACTTACCTCACGCGCTCTTTCAGCAGGCTCATAGTGAGGTTTTGGCTCAGGGGTATGATAGCTTTGTTTATTTCTTTCTTGCTGCTGTTGTTGTTGTTGTTGCTGCTGCTGCTGCTGCTGTTGCCGCCTATGATCGTGCTGCAGCGACAGGAGGTAGGCTTGCTCCTGCTGCAACTGGCGCTGGAGTCGCTCCGCCTGCCGGTGTTCCTCCATCTCTCGCCATCTGTATTCCTTTGAGAGAACGTGCGAGTAATTCAAGACATAGCACTGACTGTATGGCGGATGTGTCCCTATCCATCCCGTTAAAAATGCACCTTTCTGGTTATTGTTGCTTTTTTAATTATTTTTTTTTTTAATTTCATTGTTAAAGTGTAGCCAAGAGCCAAGTTAGACCAATATGGCATGTGTCTCGTGTTGGTAAAGTTGAGAGTGTGCTGCTAAGCCTGACATGATTTGGAGAGTTATGTCAAAACTGATTTTTATTAAAGGAAGAAAAAGAGGTTTTTATACTAAATCCAGTGTAAAGTTCATAAAACAATGATTTAGACCAACACTAGGCCATTGTATCCCGGGGTGGATTTATGTATCATGTGTGCTTTTGATCTGCAACATAAGCACGCTAGTTCTTCACTGAATGCCAAGGTCTGTTCAGAAACTCGACCACCATACCAGAACTGTTCCACTTTAACATAAAGCCTCCTCTTATTGCCCAGAAAGCAGTGTGACCATACAGCACTTCTCATATGTGCCTGTCAGCCCACGACACTAGCATAAATGGCCTTTTAATCAAGCTCCTTTTTTGTCATACTGTCAGTGCAGCTGTGCCTGACTGAGGGAAGCCTAGGACTGGCCGGATAAATGGATCCTATCGCTACTGAACAAAACAGATACAGTGCTTTACCAGTAACATGGCCTGCTCCTGGAGCAGCTGCTGCTGTAGAATTTCCAAGTGCCGCTGCTCCTCTTCTAGCTGTCGCCTGATATACTCCTGTCACATAGAAATTACCCAGCAATAAATTTATTCAAAAGGAATGCATCAGAACCCCCTGGGTGGAACACCACACGCTACTTCCCCAGTTCAGCTTTAACGAGAAACACACTTCAGGATGGATTAGTGCCTGCAGAACAATTTAGGAAGCCCTGCCTCCTGAGCATTGGATTTTGGCCCCTTCCATTCTGAAATTTGGACTCCTCCAAATGTTGCCGGCACGGGCCAGAGCTCGTTTATGTATTTTGGAAGTGGTTTCAAGAAGCAGCAAAATGCACTTGAAGGTTTTTGGAAAGTTAAAACACAGCAAGTCTTGACTCAACACAGCCAACACAAAGTCACATGCAAGTTGTATTAAAACATTAGTTTGTTGCGCTGGTGCGATGAACTGTTAGCAACAGCTAGAGCCAGGCGTAGTGTCGGCAGAGCTGGAGCAAGCTCCCCCAGAAGGGCTCTGCCCAGGGCAGCTGGGACCTGCCCTGCCCTCTCCCCTGCCGCCCTCACCAGAAGCTTCTCCTGAGCAGACGCTGCCAGCCTTGCTGAATTATGGGATGGTTATGACACAAACAAACATCCACCAGGAAACAGATATTAGACCAAACTCTCTTGCTCTTGCGACCTGGCCATCACTTCGCCTGCAGCCTCAACAGATCGAGAGGTTTCCCCGCCGCTTCGCCTGACCCCCTGGAAGAACTCAAACTCTTGAAGCACCAAACCCAAGCTGGTAACGTCCTATCATGCAATTAATGGAAGTATGTAACATGTGCATGCGCACACACACAAGCACACGCACATATTTACAGTGTATGCATAAATAAATTAATGAATCGGTGATACAGTGATGGGAGTTGTAGAAAGTCTTGTGACAGACTGATGAGATAGACTATATTTTTTATGCACACTGGCTGAGCCATAGTTTGGGTTAACAAAAATTCTAAGAGGGGGCATGTCTTTTCTTCTAAAAAAAATGTAAATTCAGAGTGGTTCAGCTTGGCCACATCAATTAACCATTTGTCATTATTGGCACTGTGCATAATTAGCATTTCAACAGTTTAAAAAGCAGCTGGGGGAATACCCGGTGTCTGCCCAAAAGTAAATTGCTGTGCTGTAATTAGAGATTTTCCGTATATTTATTCCCACTGGTTAGTCTTCTCTCCTTTTGACTCAAAAATCTTTGAAATATATAAAAACACAATAAAATTCCCCAGTAACATGATCATCAATGATCTCAAATACAGCGATTTTACTTAAAGAAAAAAATAAGATATATCAGGCCAAAACCAGCATTCCTAAAGTTAATAGGAAAATTACAGTCAGCCTCTAGGACGGTAGTTTTGGCCCTTTCTTTGGGATCAGTATTTTGCAGTACGTGCACAGTAATTATTACCCTGATTATTGCCGTGATTAAAGTTTTTAAAGGACTTTAAACATGCAGATTTCATGCATAAATATAGCAGCCAAATGTCACAGTTTAAAAGGTTTCTCACCTGTACTTTCAACGTATTAAGGGCACACCGACAGAACTTAAGATACACTTGCTGCCTGAACTGGCATACATTATTAGAGCTGATTTTAAACAGACAGAGTAAGAGAAAGATATTGCATATTTAGGTTTTAAGCAGGAAAACCCTCTGCAGCTCAAAGGTTCCATCTCAAATTCAGAATATTCAAAGTTTATGACGAGCCTCTGTCCAATTCTGGGTGCCAGAAGGTGACAAGCAACAGAGCTGCCCTTCTCTGGGAGGCCTTCTGAACAGGGGCATGTCCTGCAAGAACCACTGATACAGCAAGACAAGCCTAGAAACGATTTTCAGCCCCAGTGACAATTTTGCCAATTCTGATGGTTTTAGTCAAGCTCAGGGGCACGAGATGAATTTAGAATGAGTACTGCAACAAGACTTCTTTTTTTGAGGGAATATTGAGGCTGCCAGAATTTTCCATAAAGCCCTATGATCTATGTTAGTGCGTTTGCTGTCAGAGGCAACAAAGGTGGAAGGGTCAGTGTTACGTTGTCTCTAAAGCTGCTTTAGGCTTACTAATTTTTTAAAAATCAAATTAGAATTTAGAAGAAACAAACTTATTGCACATATATCTGTATCATGGACTCACCTGTTCCCTTTCTACTCTCCTCTTTTCCTCCTCCGCTCTTCTTCTCTCTTCCTCTTCCTTACGCCTCCTCTCCATTTCTTCCAGACGTCTCTTTTCTTCCTGTTCTCTCCGCCTTTGCTCACGCTCTTGTTGCCTTCGAGCTTCCCGTTCTCTTCTTTGTTGCTACAAAAAGGGAAAAGAAACCACAAAGTTTTACTTTTGTTGTTATCAAAGAAAGAGGTGGGGTTGTTTTCTACTGTGAAGAGAAGGCTTTACCAGGACTGGCAAGCTCTGCAACTGAGTGACAAAACATTTTATGCAAGTGTTCCACCAGGAAACTAACTCATACACAGCACACAACTACCCCTAAAAGCAGCCTCGCTTACTCTCTCTGGTTTCTTCATGCACACACACAAAGTCACGTACCATATTCCTGACAACTGAGGTGTGGAAGCTCACTGCTGCTCTTCAAGAGAGGCTCACACTGAAATCTCATTCTTTGAACAACTGTTCAACCCAAATCTTAATCAGAATGACACTTTTCTTGACTTCAACACATTATCTAAATGTTGCCAAAAGGAAATTATCAGCCCCACTTAATCAGCTAAAATTCAAGTGACAACTATCTGAGCTTTCCATAAGCAGCTTCTCTCTTAACACACATCATGGTCTGCTAAGAATTTGGTGGTGTTGGCCCAACAACCAAGTCTGATTTAAGGCACTGCCCAAAACTTTGCTTAAGAGAGAAGGAAGGCTGACCAACAGCACCTCAGCCCCTCCCAAAACATCAAAAGCACCTATATGTAAAAGAAGGAAAACAGCAGAGCTATGCTTTTACACTTATACAGATAAGCTTTCATGCATGACCCAAATACAAAGTGGCGCTGATAAGTCTGCTCAAGTCTGGAAAGGACCTGGAGAACAGCTCTAGAAAGCATGAACTGACTCATTTATGTCTATATAGCCCCATGTATGACTTCAGAGGAGACATTTTAAATGCCCATACAGTCGTGACCAACTCTTCCTGCGCTTCTACAGAAGCATCCAGTTACTCCACCTACCTCAAAATCCCAGGCAGCCTCCCACAACTGCCTAAGTGTCAAAAGACCCAGCTGTCTCCTGTTCAACCATCAACTGCAAATATCGCTACAGCATTCACTTCCATTATAGATTTCTATAATATGCTAAAAAAATGAAAAATTTAAACCAAAAAAAGCACACTCAAATTTAATCCCAAGAACAAAATGAAAACCTACACTGGTTATTCCTTTGAACGTTTAGGTTAAGGTTAATGTTATCACCAATTTCTGTTGAAGCAAAGCTGCCATAGGTTCTCTAGTCTTAAGGCACTCCAAGCAGTCTTGCAAGAGCACTCAGATTAAGCTTTTATTTGGGTTCAAAAATCCAGTTACTGGTGTGTGTTTCATAGTTGTGCTCAAATGAAAAAGCAAAGGCCAATCTACACTCCCTGTGTTACTTCACGGAACGAGCTTTCTCTGTTTGGCACATTACCCTGCATGACTATGAAGTAACTGGAAGTTCAACAGCCTTTTCCATCTTCTGGAATCAATACTGACATGACAGTGGAGAAGAAACATTGGGGGAACAAAAAAGATGGTTAAGAATTAGTAGCACTGCAATAAAACAGGCTGCTTTCCGATACTCTTTAAATATCTGCAGTTTGGGGAAAGATGCAACTTTCTTGAAGACAATTGTTGGAACACACCCACTCTGTAACTATGAAGCGTTCCTTCCTCAGTTCTCTACCACCTTCCCATGCCACAAGGGAAAAGCTCTTTTTTTCCCCTCACATTTTCTCTGTCTCGTCAGAAACACAGCTTCCTTGCTTTTGCCTCTCCTCTCCCAACTAAATACATCTACCAGCCTTTTCTCTCTTGCTTAAGCAAGCTCGCTTTGATGAATGTAGATATAAAAATAGCAAAAGTGCTGCAAGGCAGCTATGGCACGCGGTGCATTTCATAGGTTTCACTGCTCCCCCTCCTTCAGTTTTTAAGCACTGTAAAAGGATTAAGTAGGCACTTTTATTTCTGAATATACGCATCTGTGTCAAACATTTTCTATATTTAAGTCAATATATTCAGGTGCCTCTTGGCTAATCAAGTCTGACAGGCTCTTTGTTTAAGAAAACTAAGATGTGAAGTACAATAATTCTGTTGCCCTGAGGATGCAAGAGACAGCACACTGCTGACTGGTTAATATGAACATTTATCAGCTCAAACACTTCTTAAACATATGAAGCCTGTCTGTCTAACAATATTGTGTTGACATTGTTAAGTGGATATATTGCAGGTCTTGGGATGGCATAATTCTCACTACAAGGAAGATGGGTACAGCTTAGGTCTTTTAGACGAAACAAATTCGTCATTTCTCAAATCAATGGATAAGTAATATGCAATAATTATAAAAATCTGATCTTAATATGAGAAAAATAAGCTACAAATTGACTAAGAGAGACAATTTCCCATGGCATCATGAAATAAACATAATCAGCTGTTAAAAGATGAGATTTTTAAGCAAACTGTGAGCCAGTGTGCTAGCTCAGGACTGACAGCAGATGTTTATTATCCAGCAAAAGAAGAAGAAGGATCCTCTGCCACCAGTGAGCATTCAAGTCTAGTTTCCAAAGCACAAATGCACTATTGTCTTTGCTCCAAAGTACACAAAGAGATGGGGTTTCTCAGCATCGCTTCCATCTTCCCATCAGACACCACCTCAGCCCCTCACCAGGTGGGTGGGCAGGGAGGCACCCGGCACCACCAATACCCACAAAAACGCCCCGCACAATCCACTTATTTCCAGCCCTCGCCATAAGAGAGAAGTTTCACCTCCTTTGCATGTGGCCTTTGAAACCTGAACATTGAACTACTGGCCACTAACAAAGTGGAATTTACTCTTAACGAGCCCAGAGAAAGGAAACGTACAGTGACAAGCATCTCTCGCACCCTAGTCTACACCTTGTCAAACTGATGGCAAGGCTGGTTGGTGGCAAGCTGTCATTGACCCAAGTTGGCTCCAGAAGCAGCCCTTCAGCTGACTTCCTATCACCCTTCTGTTGGCACAAAGTTGCTTTCCTGACTGCCTCTAGCAGCTCTTCCATGAGGACACACCAAAGCCCTCGTCACCACGTTCCTTACGCTTGCCCACAGAGTGAGACAGGTAAAAACCATTAGTTAAAACTCATGTCAATTCTATTTATAAAACCTGGGCTTCTGAATTTAATAAATCATGACTGCTAGATATTAAAGTTCTATCACGCACTCCAAAAAAGGCCTGATGTAAAACACTGTTACCCAATAGACAGCAGGTATAGATCCGGATTAAGTGAAACTATGGATGCATATCCAGATCTTCTTTGGTTGGATATGGTATTACCAACTTTCTTGTACACATCAGATGAAAAGCTGATTTTCAAGGAGCTAACTGTTAACCAGAAGGTAAGGGCAAGAACTCTTCAAATAAATTTCAGAGATGCCAAAACAGAATTTTGACAGAGCCCAGACAGCCTCAAATTACTGCACTTCACAAAACCGGCATTTACTAAGCCAACAATTAAAAAAAAAAACAAAACAAACCAAACACAGAAAATACAGTGTCAATACTCTGGCTCCTTATCCAGGTTCAGGGTGCATCAATGATGATCGTGTTATGGTACTAGACACCTCCAAACTGAAAGACCATGCAGTAGAGCACGATTTACCAGGAGGGGGCAATGCAACTACACATGCAGCTGGTGTACACCAATGAATTCAGGACTTCATACAGTGAATTGCTGAAGATAAATACAGACCTTCTAATTTTATATTCATAAAATATTATTACTCTGTCCTATATTCAGACGAAGGTTGATAAATACATACATTAGTATTTCTTTCACAAAAAATTAGGTAGCTGGTATCTGTTTAGCAAGAGGATTGGAAAGATTAATAAACAGACTTTTGCTTTGCCCACACCAGAGTTGAAGCAGAAGTAGAACTTCTTAGTCGGTACCAGCCAAACTACAAGCGATTCAAATTAATCACATATGGATAATCTCCCGTTCCATAAAAGAAACAAAGCCCTGGCAAAAATTGCCTCCAGGTACACCTGCATTAGCATCTTGGTTCAGATCAGCAGTGCTCTTTTGAAGTGAATCATCCAATCATCTCCACTTACCAGGATTTGTTTCATATTTTGAAGATGTCTTGGAGTGCCAGCCACTCCTTTTGGATGAAATTAAAAAGGCAGATGCACTCCAACCACAAGCAGGCACACAGTCTAGACCTCAGCTAATCCAAAGGAACTCCTCCTGTCTTCAAACACATGAAGTCTGTGGGTCCTTAGCACTTTAATAATTGTGCTCCACAAATCTGCTTCTACTGGACCGTACTACTTGCCAATGGACCACTTCAAAACATCCATCTTAGGTTCTCATAACAAGGGATAGAGACATCATTTAATGAAGTTATCCTGGACTACAGAAGTCCAAACAGAATGGGATTACGCTACAGCTAATTCTGAATCTCCCAAACCAGACTTAATATCACAAAGTACAAATTCAAATGTCTTTCCATACCCATCACACTGAACACTTGTGTTTCCACACCACTGAGAAGAAACACAGGCCTATGTCAGAACAGCCTGGAACAGCTCAGATTTCCTTTTTTAACTATCTAAACACTTACATGACACATAGCTGATACTTATGCAACTAATCTATGTATGATTTTTAAAAGGGGGATGGGAGTGAGGACATGCAATCCACTTCCCAAAATGTTTCAGGTAATTCTCTGCACTTTGACCACATATCATCTCTACCCCCTCAGTAATAAAAAAATGATAAGGTTTCCCAAAAATGAGTTTTAGAAGTCACCTATATGCCTTTTAAAAAGTAATCTTTTCTCTAATACTGATGAGAACTACAGTTTTTGGCAGATGTCCTAAACACCGTTCCTGTTGCAGTCTCGGTCAAAACTGTCTAGGCTCTGTGCCAGCATTGTAAGAACAAGCCCTCAATGTTAATTTAGGAAGCTGAAGGGGGGCAGAAGGAGGGGAAATATAAGCAACTTGTTCAGGGAGATTATCTAATGCATAAAATTCTTCCCAAAGAATGTTAAACAGGTATATCCAAACATACACTTACTCTACACAAGCAAAAACTACAAGAAAGCAGGGCTTGGTGAAAACATCAACACAGTGATGGAAGCCCAGAGATTCAATGCCTGAGACTAATCTTAACTCACATCACCAGGCTCTTCATTGTTTACTGGCTTCATGAAAACAGGGGGGGTGAGTTAAGGACAAAGTGACAACATTTCAATATTCTGGCCTTCAATTGTGTCACAACACTGATGTTTATCTAAATATGTGTCTACCACCCTTCCCCCATCTTAAAGAGCTTGTTTTGGCTGTTGTTTTGTTAAAAATCACTTGGGATCATACATTTTTCCAACACATGATCCAACAAACCGAGTTCTTCTGAAAGATCAGTGTGAGTCTACTTTTTAATTAACTTTAAGAACAATACGACCACCCCATCACCTGCAAAAGGAAACATTTATAGCCCCTCATTCATATTTATGTCTCAAAGGGAATCAAGTTGAAGTCTCAATAAAAGGTAAAAGCTTTTCCCTTACAAACTTTACATGGTTTACTGTGCAACCTTATTCATTAAAACACCAACCTATACTACACGCCATCTTGTGGTTGCTGAAGTTGTTAGTTCTGGTTTGTATTATAAAAAGTAGGACTGACTAAACACAACTTTCAGGTAAGCGCCCTTTAATTGCTCAATAAATTACGATTTCTGCAACATCCCCAAAAAGTTCATTCCTGTGCAGCAGAGAGGTGCATTGATTTGTTTTTACTACTAGCAGCAGCATCTCCTGTATTTTAAAAAGGAATTCCAGATTTTCAAGAGCTGCACTGATTACTAAAGCTAAATGACCTAGATAATTTAATCGCAACCCCTTTCCTCATCAAAGAAGTACTGCCTAATGAACCTTGGAGGTTAAAGAGGCATTTAAAAAAATTAATTGATTCTCATACTAAAAAAAAATTTAGAGGCTAAGTGGTATTTCAACTTTTGCTCACCTTTGACAATACGAATATTGTTTTCATATTGTCTCATGGTCTCTTTCCTAGCCTCTTTTTATTATCTGCTACCCCCACAAAATCACTACAGAGTCTAAAAACAGTTGCAAGAGCTATGATGTTTATCTTGGCAATCTTAGAAGGGTGGGGAAGAAAAAGAAGAGAAATGCAGTTTATACGCCTTGCCCTTGTCCCTCTCCTCCTGGCTTCATGTGCAGCTCAGTCTTTGCTACCAACCCCTCATAGCAGCACTAAACTCACTTGTTAATTGAAAAAGACGGATAAAGAGCATAATGTGACCTGCAAAGCTGTTTGGAATTTTGTATTATTTGTTACGTAAACACGTCATGGTATGCAAATCAACATTTGGTCCTGGTTGTGTCCTCATTAAACATCACCAGGATTTGGAAAACCAGACTGGGTGTAGTTTTTCCATCACTGCTAAGCGAGCAGTTGAAACAGCGACTCAAGCAAGAGGTCATTTAAGGACGACTGGAATTTGACCCTGCACTTCCTGAGGAGCCAGAAGATCGGTTTCAGTTCAGCTCTGTGTCATACCCAGCTCTGGCCCGGAGAACTGTTTTGAAATCCTCCTACCTCTGCAGCTCACACTGTGTACTCCATCTACATATATACAAATGCACACGAGATCTTAGGAGGTGAAAAGTATGACAGAACAATATTGTACCTGTACATTCATTTTCTTTTATCTTCTGGTAATGTATGCAAATTGCATGCTTACCATATCACAAAAGTATGATGCACATATTTGTAATTTTTGCAGAAATATCATTTTAACATTGATTTATAAATCAAATTTATAAATCTAGGTGGCTTTTAGTCATCATGTTACTATGCATGAGAGAGTAATAGATAAAAAAATAGGCTTCTTCCTACCATGAATGAGTGCCAAACAGAGATGTTTGAGAAAGCTTTAAAGGGAAATTTGAAGCATGTCATGGCCCCAGAAAAAGTAATGTTGAGAAAAAAAATCCATCTGGGAATAGTTAACATCTCCCCTTCTCTACAGCTACCTAAAGTCTAGACATGTTGCCTCTTCTTTGGAACAGAGACCAAGACACAGCCTTCCCCCAAATACCTTCAAACAACCCAGCTTTGGCTCGTGTTGCCTCCATAGGAGCTGTTGGATACTCACTTTGGAAGTCGGCTCATATTCAAGTAGCCAGACATGGATTTAAGTGCTTTGCCCTACGTTTGCCAGTTGATTTGCACGTTTTCTTTCCTGAGATGTACTGGGGCTACTGGGAACTCTTTAAATGGGTGCGGGAATGGGAAACACGAGCGGAAGAGGGGCTTTTTCACCCCCGAGCTCCAGCCTCTTGTCTGTACCTCTTCCAGCCGCCTCCTTTGCTCCTTCTGCTGCTCAATGCGCTTCTGCCTTTCTGCCAGCAGCTGCCTCTTGTACTCCTCCTGCTCGCGGAGCTGCTGCTCCTGCAGCAGCTGCTGCCTCCGAAAGGCCTCGGACCGTTCCTTGTTTTCCTGCTGCAGTCTCAGGAAATCACGTCGGAGGGTTGATTCTCCAGGCACATTGACAATGGAACTGCAACAAGAGGAAGTGAAAGCCTCCCGGACAATGAAGCCTGATGGGCCATTAAAGACCTTTTCCAAAGCAGGGGAACATTAATAAAATATAGCACGATGTTAAATTTTCATCTCGTTTCTTCCGGAGCAAAGGCACTGGATGCATGTCGAATACACGCTCTCAGTGGAAGGCGTGAAATGAGGCCAAGCAAAATAAGGACAGACTCTGACATTATGGAACCCCGACCAATCATATTTGCCATAAATCTCCCTCCATCCAGAGCACGCTGGCTCTAAGCCATTTGAGGAGGGGCTTTAAAACCTTTAGCAGTCACAGAATAGGTATTCAAACCCTTTGGGTGGTTTCTGTGGCTTGAGCATTCACTTAATAAGAGACAGAAACTTAGCATGTTCCTGATTTGCAGTCACAGATCTTTAGACTTATTTGGCATGGTCTGCCCAGAGCCCTCCTCCCAAAAGCAATTATTACCTTGGCTCTCCTTCTTGTTCAGGCACTTCCTCCTCTTCTTCCTCACTTCCACTATACTCATACTCTGTCTCATCTAACAGAAGAGAAACAAAGGCCTAGATAGTGCTTATATTTAATTTTAGGACAGTGGGGGTTGCAGTAACGCTTTAGTGAACCAGTTCCTATCCCCTTCAGTGAGAACATCTGTCACAACCCTAGAACTCATTGTACATATGCAAGCCCAATTTCACACACTTGTAGAGCCGCACAGTGCTTTAAAGCAGACTTCCAGCAAATTCCCTGAATTACACCAGGTTTTACACGTAAGACAAGACACCTGGAGAACCTTGGCACCACCTGAATAAAGAGAACAGGGTGCCCAAGACATTTGCTTCATACCTCTTATGGTGGGTTATTTCCTGCGAGACTGGTTTATGGCACCATTCTAGGAATGAACCTACCACAGACCAAAAAAGGGAAAGGCACGTAGGCCAATATCCTCTCCTAAATATTGTTTAATGCTTTTGTGGAAGAGGGAGTGGCCCAGAAGTGAGTAAATTTAACTTATCTGAAAATAAGACACTTGAAACTGATACTTTCTCTGTAGAAGACAGAGCAAAGGCTAAAAGCCTTAAAAAAAAGAACCTTTTAAGGGTCTGGGTTGTTTGGAGCTTTTCTAGGGGTTGGGATTAGAATGCAAAGCAGGACAAAAATATGCATTTTTAACAAGCTGAATACTTGATTTTTGAAGCTGCATACCTTTCTCTCCTCTCTTCTTCCTGGTCCTGTCTATATGGTCCTTAAGCTGGATTCGGACTTGCCTTTCATTTGGTTGGTCACGTATAAAGGGATGTTTCAGGAGTTGTTCTGTAGAAGGTCGCTGCATATAATTCTTCACTAGACAACCTTCTATAAAGCTGAAAAACTTTTTTGACCTGAGAAAGCAGGGAGGGGAAAAAAACAAAAACAAAATCAAAATCAAAACAAGTTCACAGGTAAAACTCTGTTCAAACATTTTTTTTCTGTTCTTCATCAAAGTCTAATTGCTTTCCTCAAAGAGCAGGACATCCCAGAGGATGGTAAAAGTGCTGTCTGCAAATGAGCCCCCTAAACAGAGCTGAGTGTGCTCAAG
Source organism: Columba livia (assembly GCF_036013475.1). NCBI lineage: Eukaryota > Metazoa > Chordata > Aves > Columbiformes > Columbidae > Columba > Columba livia. The sequence goes on from NC_088602.1 coordinate 68,288,182, forward strand.
CTGAGCACTGGGCTGGATGGACACAGAGCGATACCCACATACCTTCAGTGCTTAGGCACGGCCTCACAGTAACATACCCTCTTTCACAGGCATAGCTGCCCTGAAAGGTAGGATCTGTTAGCGAAGGTAAATCATACAAACACAGCTCTGCTACTTCTGGACCAGAGCTGGGTAGCATCCAGCTTGCTTGGAGCACGGGTAGGGCAGCTCTGGTGTGTCTCCATCTGCCCACGCTATCTAAGGGCACGTCTGCTTCAGAACAGCCGTACCAAAAGCCGCAAGAACTGCGGCCAACATTCCCCTGACACAAGCAGCACCACATTGCTTTTGTACACACCTGGGCTCACACAGTTAGGTCTGCGAGAATATAAGATTATTTTATTCTTTAGCTGAAGAGCCACACACACAAAAAATCCTCAGAGAACAACAGGTGGGTGTTGAACAGTGTTGTCTGTTCAACACAGGCGCTTGGGATCAAATTCTCACTGACGCAATTAAATGGTATGAACTGAACTGAGCTCCTTCTGCACACCACATAAAGTGACAGGTATGGGAGTTAGCTAAGCTGGAACACCACTTCCCTAAATTTGCAGTTCATTTGAACTCTTGGAAGAGGACCTCTCCAGATAGAAGTCACCAAACAAGCTACCTTGCAAAACACCAGAAATATTCAAAACTGCATTTTTCATCATTCGGCCTATCTTCTCATAACCTGCCACTGAGCACACTATCAAAACAGTCGAGCCACAGCAACACTGGTTTTGGCCAGAGTCACTTTTTGATTACTAAGTGCTCTCAATCCACTCCTGTGCTTAGGTGGCAAACACCTCTACTACATGGTTAAGGGTAAAAACAACAGGGGTTTCCATCCATCACCTCACTTTTGTACTGCAATCTAAGAGGCTATATTCAAGGTGCTTGGTGTTTGTTTGTTTGTTTGTTTGTTTTATTCCTCACACCTTAAGTGTTATTATTCTAAATGAAACGTTAATGAAAGGCTTATGCAAATGCTGTATATGAATCTCTATTCCTTTTACATACGTAGAAAGCAAGGGGGGAGAGGGATGCCTTGACAGTACAAATGCATAAACAAGTCAATCCAAGCAAAGACCAAGCCCAGCAAGCAAGCTAAGTTTAAACTATGTTGATATTGAACAGGCAGTCAAATCACTTCATTATTTTGACAGGATCACAGCATCCCGTGATCACATTCAATCTATATGAAACCTCTTTCTAGGGAGTATTTTTGTTTCATACGTGCCAGTTGTAACCAGTAACTCGGAGGAAATCCTCCGATACGAATTGATTCTTCTCAGCTGGCAAGAAGTGCACACTCAATTTCAATCGTTTACAATAATTATAGTAAAAGCTTCCATTAGTTTTAATAGCTCCTTTCAACTTAGCAACTAGAACACTATAGTAGTGTTCTGTTTCCGTGTTACGATTCATCTGAGAAAACATACTGCATATTAAGAGGGCTTTGGGAGCTTTTTTTAAAATATGGGTCCATTTGTCACCTTAATACAGATGCTACTCTGTCACAAAAAAAGCTTGTTTTTTCTTTTCATACAATTGAGATGAAATTTCTCTGGGACAAACAGAACTAAATAAACAACGCACACTTTTTATTTGATGCTTTGATTCAGTGGCACAGAAGAGAACAATAGAGTGATTTTTGCTAACTGAAATTGCTTTACAGTTCTGTGGAAGCATTAACAAAACAGCATGAGACGAGACACAAGAAAACATCACACTTCAAAAAGGGCTACGAACAAGAGATAACTAATACATACCATTTCTTGGATTTTAACCGTGGGGGAGGGTTCCTGGGTATCAGAAAGAGTGCCCTCATGGGATGCATGTCACAAAGCGCTGAAGGAAAGAAAACAAAACCGAACAGAAACACACAGACGTTGGCTTAGTTGCTGTCTGTCAATAGCATGGCTTCAGCTTCCACAGCCGTTCCCACCATCCCGACCACACATGCAGCAAACGCAGACAGCAACACAGCTAAATGGAATTAGCCCGGAATGACAACAATTCCACAGCTCAGTGTGCCAAGGGCAGCCCCAAAAAGAGAAAGAGATCGAGGCACAGATTAACCTTCAGAATCAACCATGATGGGAACATCTGTGCATGGCCTTTCTCCAGCCCTAAATAATCTAATTTACATTCTGGTCAATAAAATATTGGGAGATGATGATGGCAGAAAGGGAAGAATGACACAGTTACTGTTTCATACAGACTTCCCTTCACCTGTCCTTCTCTCCCACTAAGGAGGATGCCTCATTTTTGCTCTCCAGACTTGGAGATTTTCTTTAAGGTGTGACAGTTTGAAGCACGTGTCTGTATCCAAAAAGGGACTCCCAGCAGAACTGAAATGAAAACCCATGACTTCTGTCAAAAAAGGTCTTGTTGGTTTCAGAGAATACTTAGTGTGATTTCTGCCAAACAGCCTTTCCTCCTGCTCCATTGCAAAGCATCACGGCAGCGCCAACACAGGGAAACGAGGGAGCAGAGAGAGAAGGCTGCCCAAGAAAGGTCACTAGAAGCAAATCCTCTGGTTTTACCATCTTTCTATGCTTGACCCCTTACACCATCAGCCTAAGCCTGAACCATCACTGTACAAGGAGGTAATGTTTTCCACACAACAGAAATTCAAGAGAAACATATTGATGTGAAGAGGATTCTGGAATCAGAAATAAGGGGCTACAAACTTGGCAGAGAAGCCCCTGGGATGCCTGTGGATCCCATGAGACCACCAAGCCTAGAGATAGACTCTTCAGCCACCGCTGAAGGAGGAGGCAGAGCCCACACACCGGAGGACGGGAAAAACTAAGAGCTGGTCAGCATTTACATTGGATCACAGAATCACAGAATGTTCTGAGTTGGAAGCAACCCACAAGGATCATCGAGTCCAACTCCTGTCCCTGCATGTGACAACCCCACAGTTCACACCATGTGTCTGAGGGCCTTGTCCAGGCTCTTCTTGAACACTGTCAGGCTTGGGGCCGTGACACCTCCCTGGGGAGCCTGTTCCAGTGCTCCACCACCCTCTGGGGGAAGAACCTTTTCCTAATGTCCAACCTAAACCTCCCCTGGCACATCTTCCTGACATTGCTTGCTTACTTCTCAAATGGCTCTCTTGCGCTTTTACACAAAGAGAGGCCAAGCTCTGCTTCAGTTTGAAAATGAAAAATATATTATTGTCCAATTCCAGGCTTACAAAGCCCACAGACACAGCTTTTAATTGAAAGCCACCCAGGCAATCCAATGCACTGAACAAAAAAAAAGGTACAGCAAAAAGGAGGTCAAGTAGTAGCTCGAATGCTGTTAATACGGCACTGGCTGAGGTGTCCTGGGAGCAGCTCCCACGTGGGCATTCATGCAAATGTGCAATTAGGGAGGGGGAAAAAAACTAAACTCAAACCATCAAATCACCTAAAACACGAATCAAAACAAGAGCATTGTGCTTTGATTTATAAATTGTACATTAACAACAGCAAAAAAATCAGGCAGTGGCTATAATAAAATGACCAATTTTTAGCTAGGAAAATATCAATACTTCATTTCAACATGATTATTTCAAAGACAGGTTTCAAGCTGGGCTGTGGTATGGTGGTTAGTCATGTGTAAAAAAATTAACTCATTCTTAGGTACCTTAGGCTGTTATATTTTAAATACAGAGCTCTAGTTGGGGTTGGGGGTAAGCATATTTTCTAGTTTATTAAGGACTTAATAAAAAAATACCATTAAAATCCAAAACATGATGCTTAACTTATTTTCTTTTTAAATCTTTTTGTCCTCCTCGCATATATCTGCTCTCTGCCTTGATACTTAGAAAGAATAAATATGTGAGGAGAAAATATGCACAACTTTTTGTAGCTTTTTTTTTTCCCCAGGCTTCTCTCTCAAAAATGCTCATATCAACTGATGACTATTCTCAAGCAGGAAGCACTAATTTCAGTACTCTGGTATTGAAGATGGATTTACAGTTTAAGCCATGTCACTGCTAAGGAAGATCGACACCTTCCACCAACAAGTGGAAACAAAAGGAGAAGCAACGTGAGCATTCCCCAGACCGACGGAAAGTCAACACAGAAACAATCGTTACAGATGCTTTTTTCATTAAGGTCGGTTTACTCGAGGCCACACTGCCCCTCTCCCTGGCTGAGGTTTCAGAATCCCAGGCCAGGCCATACACAAATGACGACACAACTCCAAAGCACAATATACTACCCATAGGAAGGAAGTCTGATGCTCAATTAGCTTCCAAATACTCCTGCCATAGAAATTAAATTACTGCAGACTACACTGTAGTGCCTAAACAGAATCCTATCTTTATCCAAAGCATTGCTATTTATGGGACTTTATATTTATAGGGTAGGCAAAACCAAAGAGAACAGAAATAACATGAGGATACTTTCAGAAACCTCAAAGTTAGGCTTAGATTACAACCAGCATCTCCCAAGTATACGTTTCAGTCTTAATCAGCCCACTGGAGAAGCACACGTATCACTTACGGGGGGCTCCTTCTGCCATCTCTATGGCTGTAATGCCGCATGACCAAAGGTCACTCTGCAGAAAAAGAGAGAGACCATATGTTAGTAGGTGGATTTACCCATTCAGACAATCAAAGAGTACTATTTACAGAGGTCCTGTAGGTGAGATTGAAACCAAATACCAAGGCTGTTTAAATAACATAAGCTTGCTATTTTTTTTTATAACAGTATTATAAAGTCCTACTTGTCATATGATACATATATATATACACAAATGCACGCGCATATTCATTCAGAGTATACAAACAACCCTTTCTAACAACACATGAAAATATGCTCATATTAGGACAACCAAAAATACATTGGCCTCAAAGCTAAGTCTATCAAATGACAGAATTTTCAGTCCTTGTTTACTAAGGGTTGAACATTTCCCTGTAGTAGACTCACAGAAAACACTGTACCTATTCACCCAAACAAAAGATGGAGATATGAAGACTGCTGAGTGAGAGCCAGGAGGGTCCCACACAGGTGAGAGGTGTCACCGTCCTGCTGAGGAACCAGCTCCAGAGACTGACGCTTTGCTTAAGGGGCAAAACACAGGAGGAGGCTGCTGGAAGAGAGCCTGTTCCTGAGCAATGCAGCCTTCATTTTTGGTCACAATAATGACTTTTTCTAAAAATTAGCCAAGACTAACACTCAAATAAGCTCTTCTTGTACGAGAAGCAGAGAAGCATTTCTAACGATGGCATTTGCAGACCCAGCAAGGCAATCTTTTCTCTTGGTCCAACCCAGCCATCTAGGCTCCTGTTCTTACAAAATTTTTCGACCATGTATTTCTGGGAGGAAAAAGCCTTACAGGCTCCACCAGGAACAATAAAAAGGTGTTTTCAGAGACAGAAGGAGTTATTTTTCACATCACTACTGCATTAGGAAATACTGCAGAGAGTTTTTGGTCCTTATTACATCATTTAAAAGCCACCCTTCCTTCCTAATAACTCGATCTGCAAATATATAAAGCATTATCTTTAGTACAATGAGCTGATGGATGTAAAATGCGATTAAATCAAGAGAAATAGGATCAATCTGATCAATCTTAATCAAAAGGTACAAAAACACCAATTCAAATAATCTGGATTTTTTAAATAGATTTAGACATGCACTGGCATAATGGTAGCTAATACTGCTAGCAGTCTTGGCAATTTGATATAATTGATATTCAGCTCTAAAATTCAGTGTAAGGCCTTAACCATATGCTTTCTGATATCTTTTTTGCCTTTCTTGGTTAAGTTAAAACAATTGCCTTCATTTAAGTGAAGATTTTTTGAAAAGCATACTTTCACATTTTTTTCTTTCTTTGTGCTTTCATTAAAGCAAGCTGAGAACTTTTAGGATTACTGAACACTGTCACTAGAGAAATTCAACTTTAAATACACTCACATAATATTCTTAAGGGTAGTGCAAATACCATCAAGCCAATTATGGCTTTGCAGTAATCGTAACTTTGGTTTGCAGTAAGCTATGTAAAAAATGATCTTTGCTGGGAAATGCTGCGATGGATAAATTTTTATCAACACATATATGTATCTTGAAATGAGGAATAGCCACAGATTTAAAGAGCTCCTTCTGTACTTCACTGGCTCTCCAGGCGGTGATTCTATTTAAGGCAACACCTAAAATGCATTGTTCTGGGTTACTACAATAACTAGGACATAATCTAACACAATTTAAAGTACAATCATTATACAAATTGAGAACATGAGTGTTTCCAATTGAACTAATTTTTGCCTTTTCTGAGCACCTACAGCACGCAGAAGTCCTATACTCCTCATGTCTCAAAGCTGTAATAATACAAGTAACAGCAACTGTTAAAGGTCGCAATTTGGCAGTGACCCATACCTTGTATTCCTGTAATAAGAATATAGCTACACAAAATAGTATTACTCTTACAAAATATAAAAAGTCTAAAAAACTGCCCTTTTTCATGGATGTTCACACTGCAAGTGTAGGGTTTTGGTTTTTGTTTGTTTGCGTTTTGTTTGGTTTTGGGTTTTGTTTTTGTATTTTTCTGTAAACAGGAGACTCTTACTCTGTAATCATACGTAGCATCTGGATTTTCATCACAGGCAATAACTTCTGGAGCCATCCAGTACGGAGTTCCAATAAAAGTGTTTCTCCTGCCAACTGTTCTGTCCAGCTGAGCGCTCACACCAAAATCCACTGCGGGTGGGAAAAGGGTAAAATAAAATAAGAGCGGAAAAACAATGCAGTGATTACTTCTGTAAGGTGATTTGGAAATAAAACCGTGTGGATGTTCCACGTGGGAGGACCATGCTGAGGAGAAATATGACGATTAATACTGGGGCAGCCAAGCCCTTGCGCTTCACGGGCAATGGGCTTAGGCTACAAGTGTCAAGAGACACGGCCGCATATGACCATTTCTCCTGCTCCTCTCACCAGCCTGCCTGGACAGAAGGGAGTGTGCAGCTGCAAAAACACTGCCTTGGGAGGCCAAAGAAGGGCTATTCCCTTCCCAAATGGTGAAGCGAAGCACCTTTGCTTATACAGAGGGAACTGCTTCCCAAATGTACCTCTCACACTGTGGGAAAACCACACGTGTCAACACGTCCCCTTTTCAGCTGTCCACCTTTTCTGCTCTAAAACTGGACAGCAAAAATAATCTGTTGCTCCATTAACTGCTCCCTGCTCTAACGCATAGAGCAGATGCATTGACAGGAGCAAAAGATGAGGATTATTCAAGAGGAGCCAACTTTGAGCACATACGCACATGGGTTGCAAAAGAGATGCCTGTTTCGTTACAGCGCAATTACATTACCAGGGTGTTTTCTTCTCCTCATTTCTCCCTGCTCATGACAACAATGATGTGTGTCTTTCTATACCAGTAACGGCATCTGCTCTATGAGGGCTGTGTCAGCTTCACTGCATCCATCATCTGAGCAACACTGACAAACTGGTGTAAATGAGCACAGTGAGAGCAACGCTTTCGGGAGCTACTGTGCTCCACTTTGGACCAAAAGGAGGAAAGCTCTCCCCAGAGCTTCCTCCTCCAGCAGCCGGTACGTCTTCTCATGCCTCGTGCTGCAGGAAGGTGTAATGCAAAACAGAAGGGATGTGGGCTGGGTGGGAGGGCTTCAGCATGGCTCTATATTTAACCAGAAAAAGGTGGCGAATGTAGCGTGATACAAATACAGAAGGTTAAAGTGTGCAGTAAGTGGAAGAGACAGATTAGAGAGAAGGAAAAAAAAGGAGTTTGTCCACTTGAAAGGGAAAGAAGAGGCCAGGGATGAACGTGGTTTTCAGCAGGCATGCCAGAGCTGGAGCTGCATTTTGAACTTGGTGCCGCAGCTCCCTCAAGAGTGCCATTTAGATTGTATTTTTGTGTCCAGAACCTGCACAGCAGCTGCTATTTTAATTTAAGTCAAATAAAAGAGTGACTCCCATCACTTCCTGAAGTCCCGAATGAAAGGAATCAGAACAAACCCAAGTCACGCATGGCTCAGTGGGGGCACAAAACAATCCCCTCACTGATTCTGGCATGAAAGCCAACATCTTCTAATGAAATGCAACAACGACCTGCAATCCATCCTCCTGAAGCAGGAGAAAATATGTGCGGGACCTCGGTCCACAGAGGAGCAGTGACGGTGATCGTGCTACGGAACATGGCACCGGCCTCTTAAAGGATGAAATTAGTTTGGGAACATCGGAAAACAAAGGCTGAATGAATGAGGAAGTGGATGTGCGTGCCTACTTACCGAGTTTCACTTCTGCATTCTCCGTTAACAACACGTTTTGCCCTTTGATATCTCTGTGAATCACGTGATGGGCATGAAGATGTGCCAACCCCTGCGTTAAGACAGGAAGGAGAGGACACTCAGAGTTAGGCTCTTGGCTTAGCAACAGCTACTCATACCCAGCATCCCCAAAGCCCGTAACGCTGGGTCTCAGGCTCTTGCTCAGCAGCTGGGTGCAACTGGACCCACAGGAGAACTGTAGCAGAACTCCCCCACACAGCTTTTGGTAACGGAGCAGAGACAGAGGCCCCAGGTTGTGCAGACACTGTAACCGAATACAGCCCTGTGCAAACACCACTCAGCTGTTGCTTGAAGAAAGTTCAGATACCAGAAAGTCTCCGTGCCATGACACTGTAAATGACATCAGCATCAGTGTACACCACTGACATCAGACACTCACAGGGTCACCCAGAATTTAGTCCAGGAAGGGAGGCAGAAGGAGAAGGGAGGCAGCATCAATCAGCATGCGTTTGTGTTCCCCTGAGAAGGGCGTGGGGGGCTGATGGACTGTCAGTTTATTTGAGGGCAAGGGAAGACTGATGACAAACAAAAGCTCCACTTCAAAGCTGCAGTTCTCTAGTCTCCATAAACATGAAGCCAGATAATTAATTGTTCCTCAGGAAGAAAAAAAAAAAAAAAACACATGCAAAAGAAAAAAAAAAAAAAAAGCATGAGCACTATACTTTCCAAAGGAAACAAAACCTCCTGGCATACGGTGCTTTTTGTTGAGACAGCACCTGGACGCATGCCCCAAAGCGTTAGCCATGTGGAGGGAGGGCTAAGGAAGACATATGTTGCATTTTACTCTGTAATGTAATTGGGAGAACAACAGGCAACCTTCTTAGCAACTGCCTGTATTTTGGTTTCTCCTCAGCTCTGTGCTTGGAAAATTGTAGTCTCTGGTGGGATCATCTTGCCTGTTCGTGTTGCCCTCATAGGCTTTTAATGTTTTATGAAAAATAAAGAAATAGAACCTTTACAGCTGCAAAAGGTTAAGAGAGTACTGGTTGCTGTAGAGAAATATTTCCTAACACATGTTCTTCATTAAATGATCATTTACCAGTTTGCCTACATAACCATTGGGCTATTTTCTTTCTTTAAAACAGTTAATGAGCATGACAAAAAAAACTACCATCCACAACTCCTTCTCGCACCTCACAAGTGAAACAAGTGAACAGCTGACGTCCCCAAGACCCTTCACTGGCTGCTAATGATAAGTGGGGTCTTATTTTTCACAGGAATGAAGGCTTTTCCACAGCTTCACACAGGATACTTTTTAAAGCCTTCTGCTGCACTGACTGAGCCAGAGAGATAATCGTCTGTTCTCTCCAGAGTACCATCTAAGCTTACTGAAAAAACACATTTGGGTTTGCAAAGGGCTGGGAGGAGACAGAGGGACATAGCTTCATTTTCCTGCAGCCCCCAAGCACCTCCAGCCACACAGGGATCCACGGGGTTGACCTTCTCACCTCTGTCTTCACCTGCACCAATCTTTGGCATTTCAGCTCATTTTAACTTTGTGTTACACAACCTCTCTGCCTCTGACAAACTCAGTGTCGAATCAGGTTTTGCAATGTCTCATAGCATTGTGAGTTCAGCATTCCTTTTTTCCAGATATTCCAGTTCCTGCTAGCAAGCAATTAAGGCTCCTTTCGCAAATCTCTCGCAGGAATGAGAAAACAGCTTTCATCTAACTCTTTTCTGATGTAAATAATTCTTTCCTCTTCTCAGTAACATGACTACTTTAACCTAGGGAAACCTAGGATAAATGCAACACAGCATGCTATACCTCCAGGGTCACACAGTTCTCAAATCAAGCTTAAGATCAGTCCTGCAGAAGTTAGCTTTCCTTGTATTAAAATATGCTGTCCATTTGATTTGAAATACGACCATCAGTAGGTAATTAACTTCTCCTTCCTAAACAATTTAAAACAGACGAGTCCAAACACCAACAGCCGGACTCTCTCCTAGCATTTGGAATTAAAGCAAGAGACCAGAATTGAACATCTCCCTCCCTCACCATCTTAAAAATTGCCACAGCAGAGCAAACACGCAACCCAGACAACAGCAGCATTGATTTCTGCAAGAGCCAGTGACAGTTTCCTTTAACATAAAGCCCTCCAGAACTTCATTTATGATGAGGCAACTGAACAAACATACTGTGTAGGGGTATAGGTAGGAGGCATTTTTTTTTTTTATGTAAAGCAAGAGGAAAACCATACCAGATTTACTTAGTGCAGCAAACAAATGCCAATTCAAAAAGAACTTAAACTGTACCAACTGGAGATTAAACATGAAGAGTAATTAGTTAAAGCTTCAGCTTTAGAAAAACTGGTAAGCGGCATTCCTCTTCCTGAGAAACTTTGCAGTGCCGTCTGCTAGCGCTCTACAGCGTGCAGCCACGTACCACGTAGCTGCTCGTTCTAGACAGGCTGCAGGAACACAGGACATGTGAGCACATCGCAGCACAGAAGTCCCGACTGCTGCCCTGGGCCAACAACTTCTTTCCTCCTCAGACTTTATTAGGAGCAGAGCAAGGCAGCTGAAAGAGCATTTGGAAAAGCCCATTCCATAGCCTACTGTGTTACTGCACTATTACAACCTCAAGCTTCTCAAAAACAATGTCTTATGGACACTGTTTCACAGATTCTAAAATAGGTCACCGGTTCTTCCACTGGCTTCTCATGAGTAGAAATTACTATTTTCTGCAAGGTTGCTTCTACAATACAGTACAACTCATGCCAAGTTACATGATGCAGAGCAGAAATCTACCTGCTCCTACGCACTTTCCAAGAGATGACATGGCTAATGGGATTGATCAGAAACAGCTTCTTGCAGAACTTCAAGCTAGGCTACATCTCTGGAAGACTGTTTCTGTGTTTTCAAGTGGAGCAGACCATTATCCTTACCCGGAGAATCTCTCTGGAGATATATGCTATCCAGTCTTCCTTCAGAGTATTCCCTTTTGTGTTCTTCACAAGGTCTGTGATGGAGCCTGCTCCACAAAACTCCATAACAAGCTGCAAAACAAATATCAGCATATAACCAACATAAAGCACAGTTCCCAGCTGTCTAGTGAAGCAAAGTAATCAGGTTGCAGCAGTGACTTTGGAAACCCTCGTGAAGCAGAGAATATAATTTATTTTACATCTCTGCCTGAAAAACAGATTCAAAGCAAATGTCTCCGATGTGTGTCAGACATATATGGAATATGTCTCACATTAGTTATCACATTTTCAAGGACTGATATAATCACTGTAATTTAATGCTGGGAATCTGGGTTTGCTCAGCTATGCAAAATGCATTAGCAGCAACAGCAGTAAGAGCACATCCAATGCTGGAGGAATCAAACTGATCGCACCATTGCAACATAGTTTATTAACTCCCATTTATTTATGGAAGAAAATGCACTGATGTCTGTAGCCTGCTATTTCAAACCCAAACTTCAATCCTCTAGAGCAGGAGTAGTTACATTTATACTGTCCTAAAATTACATTCTGCCTTCTGAAGGTAAACGTGAGGCTGATGTGGCCCCTGGTGAAAATGAGTTGGACATCTCTGATCTAGAGGATGCAGATGAGGTGGGATGAGAAATGTAATGGGTACAATTTTCAAGTGCAGTTTTCTTTTTACAGCCACACATTCTTACTGCTCAGCTCATCTGCCTTGTTCCCATGAAACATGTTACCATCCATCTGGGAAACGGGGGAAAAAAGTTACCTAAAGAGCAAATCCATTGCTAACATTAAATCTTGGTTCAGCCATGTTCTTAAAGATGCGTGATTAGCCTATGCGATTCACTTGTCTATCTGTTTGGGCAAGCACCAAATTCTATTACTTCGTCTTTCCATAATGTGATATTTTATGTCATTCTCAAACTATACCCAAAAGGGAAAGGTTTATGAACATGCTTGAGAAATATCTGCTTACCCACAGTTGGTCATCATGTCCTGGAGGACTTTTCTTAATGAAAGCACCATAATAAGTTGCAATATTTCTATGATGAGAATATTTCTTTAGCATATTAATCTCCAGTTTGATTTCTTCTTCCTCATCCTTTGGAAAAAAAAAGAACAAAAAAACACAAACAAAACACCATATGTTTAAGATACCATATGAAGTATTTATTTCCTCTTCTTTTTCACAGAAGTGGATTTTTACAAGTTTAATTTATACCAGCATCACACTCAGTAAGCACATCTCATGATCATGCCATCAAAATCCTGCTTATTGAGATGGTCTGAAACAGAGCTTTACTTTTCCAAGTTTTCAGTAGCAGAAAAAGGCAAATGAAGGATGCACTGGACTTCATTCAATGATGGAGCGGGACAGGATTTTAAAACCCCTGTGCTTGTAATACCTTAAGCAAATACATAGCTACCAGGCTTTTATTCTATATAACCCCGAGAAGTAGAAAATCAGAAAAATCTGTGAATTTACAAGAAAAGAGAGTTATTTCTGTCTTCCTCATTTTTTTCCCTTTAATTTTGATAGTTGCAACCAGTTCTATTTAACTGCCAGAGAGCGGCCCAGTGCAGCCAGCTGCCAAAGCGGCCCCTCCGAGGTGGGCTGCCCCACAGTGAGGACCACAGGGTCCCTGGGTCCCCCACCCTGGTGTCAGCACAGGACTGGTGCAGGAAAGCAGAAGTGGAGATCAGGAATTTCCCTCACTGCACGGACCATGCGGTTCGCCTCGTGCACAAGTTTCCTCCCTCTCCATGCATCTCCATGGAAGAAGAGTGAGCCCATCGGGAAGAAAGAGCTGGGAACCCGGGCGGTAAACAGGATGCTGGGACACAAAGGCGGAGGAAGGATTTACCCCAGCTCACGTCACCTCAGTGAGGTGCCAGGCAGAGAGCAGCTCAGCTGAAGGGAGTCCATCCCTTCAAAGAGCTGAAAACGGGTAAGGCTACGCAACAACTCCTTAAAACCACCCACAATTTGCTTTTGAAGTGATGATAGGACACGCTGCACCAAAGGATCCAGGCAGGCTTTGAGGTGATGTCTGAGCAGGCAGCCAGCAGATACAGGAGAAGACACCATCCCACCACCAGCACACTCCCCCAGCTCTCTCACACCACACCGTGACAGTGGGAGCTCATCTAGCACCTCTCAAGGGGAGGAATGAAATGCAGCTGGTTTACCCCTTCAGACACAATCTCCATCCGCTCCACAACCTTCTAGCCTTAGATATCCAGGGGGAAAATGTCTACCTTAAACTGATTCCAGGAAGAAACCAAAACCTCTGTTCCCTAGGGTGGCAGGCTGATAGAAATGGTAGCACGTATTTTGATTATCCTGTAATGTCAAAGCTGATTACATGATAAAATTTTAAGCCTTAAACTTCCTTGCAATTTGCACCACGCTAGCAATCAAATATCCTATTCATGACATACGCAGATGTTAATACATGTACATGTTTACTATTTATACACATTAGTACACACGGCCTTAGCAAAAGAAACCACCCTATGCTACAAAGCAAACAATTATTTCATATACACTAATAGCGGGATGCAGTGCTTTCTTGTAAAATACTACAAGAGAATTTCCAAAATGCACCAGGGATAAACTATTCTTAAATCTTGTCATGACGCATCTTTTACAGTAAAACACTGTGTATTTCTGGAACACTAAACAAAATAGTAAAATAATCTTGTAAATCAAAGTTCCCAGTAAACAGCATCGTGGGGAGAAAGCGCTACCAGAACAGCTTGTTGAGCCAAACACTAACTCGGTGCTTCCTTGGCTGCTTCTGCTGCTCTTGCTGTTGTGTGATTTTATTTAGATCGTATTTAAAAAAAAAAAGAATACATGCCTACACTCGAAACCACACTGAACCTTGAATTTAGGCAAAAAAACTGTAGTGGGAGCTTCATTACACTTAATGGTTTGAGACTTAATTGCAGGAAGGTTAATATGTATAATTGGATTAATCTGCTATTTTATACTGACTTTATAAAAAAAATTATTTCCTACCTTCATCACGTGAATACAATAGCTTTTACAATACAATAGGCAAGAGGTCCTAAAGTTTGTTAATGTTTATCTGTTGCAACAACAACCAAAATGACAATGCTTAGACAGGATCTATCGCTGAAAAAAATAAAATAATAATAAAAAACACCCCCCAAAACCACCGAGGAATAAACAATAACCAAAAAAAGGCATGCACAGAGCCAGCAGACTGCAGGCAGCTACTGCTCTTTCAGTTTTTCCGTGTGTCAGAGCACCTGGTCAATGGCCTGCAGCAACCCCAAGCAGCTCCCTTAGCTAAGGCTAATAATGGTCCTAAACTCCTGTTTCAGCTGTGATTGAGCATTTGTCCACAGCACAAATAGCATCTCACCTACAGTGTAATCCAGTCCAAAATTCCAGCCTACAAAAATAAATGGATAGAGTAATTCTTGCCAGGCTTCCACAGATTCCACTTAGTGTGGATCGATAAGTCCCTGGCACTGAGTCCCAAAGACTTGGTGGCGACAAGAACTATCATGAGGACTAATCAGCAAGGAGAAAGCTGCAATACCTCTGTGGTACAGCAATTGGTGTAAGATAGCACACACACACAAAAAAAAGAAAGTCGCCAGACCAAAATTATTCTGTTCCTGATTTAGGAACAGCTTTTTACAGGGTACAATTGATTTCATCCCAATGTGGACAACAATGTGCGCCCTAACGGTGTTTACTTCCCCCACTCAACTACAAAAGGAGGATGAGGTCATTAGCTGAGATCCAGACACCAATCTTGCAGATGTCTCACATCAGGGCGAGATAAATCCCACCCAAATATCTCACCGGATAACACCATTTCCACACAAGGTCCCTCAATAGACACACATGCCATAGGGAGGACAGGCTGCAGCCATGATCCTTCTGTGCAGAGGAAGGTGTTTTTGGTGGCCGCCCTGGGGATCTGGATGTGGGGGCTGACCTTGGGGACAGAAGGTCCCTCACCTCCTCCCAACAACACATGTGCTGCTCCACTGTCACTAACAGCCCCTCCGTTTGCAGAGGCACCAGGATCACAAAGGGGAAAATTAAAACGGATTGAGGAAAGAGACTGTCATTCTCATGAAGAAATACAAAAGTACCTCCTTTTTTCTTGGAGGAGAGAGGCAGCTGGTGAGCCCTTCCTAGTGATTTTATGCAGCTGGCATCAATTACCACTTTAAGCCATTATCTGTGGATACAAACTCCCATTGAAACCTTCTTTGTCTGGCCTTTGATGGGGCTGGTATAAGTGTTTTATACTTACACATTCACTGTCTGTTTGTGACAGCACATCTGATTACCAGCAATTTTTGCAGAAAGCTATACTTTTGCAAGACTCACGTGGTTAAATCAAGCTTGGAGTGGCTTTCCTCTCCCTTTCCATGTGTTTCCCTTCAGAGATTAAATGGACATGTCAGCATCTCTAGGGATTTCTAACCACAGCACTGTTTTATCAAAACAACTTTGCCTGGAAGATTAAAAACTGCATATGACGCCTGCACGGAAATCTACTTATGTACACTAAGATCACTTCTAACCATTTGAATCAGCACATTACAAATAAACCCAGGCGTGTTACCTCTCAGCATGCCATCCTGTGGCACCCCATCACCTTGCTTGCCGCTGGAACACAAAACCTTCCCATCGCTTGTTCTTCCACTCATCACTGCACGCCAAATATCAATTTATTTATTTTTTTGCATGCAGACGGCTAATCAATGACTTGTTATTTTCATTACATCACCATTTACAAAACTGATTATTTCAGTATCTGAATGATTAAAGTATCTGAACTCAGTGCCAGTGGAGTAACTCCCAGTCAAATAAAAACTACTAGAGCAGACCCATGTAAGGAATATTAATTTAGACAGCTCAATTACGCAATTTCATCACGTCTTCCAAAGGTAACCCCCCTGCCTCATTACTTCAAGAAAATCCTGCTTATTCATACAAATTCTTAGAAGATGAGGAATTCAGAAGCACTTTGCCAGACACCACAGGAGGGAGGGAGAAGAAGGGAACTACAGCTCTAGAAGTGCCAGAAGCAGGGAGGACACAACCAAAGGAAAAGTCACTCCATATCTGCCCCATTTTTATGTACTTCTCAAAACATAATTGTCTAGGTGTCTCAGAAAACCAAGCAAAACAGTCCTGACCTGCCCCAGCACTGCAACTGGTACAAGACCCCTTTGAGAATCTGTCTCTGAGAAACACACCCAGGGGAGTAAGGAGGGAATTAACACTGCTTTCCAAGATCTGTAGTACAAGAAAACCACTTCAGGAGCTGAATTAAAAACCAAAATCAAACAAGACACCTAAAAGATACAGCAAGGAAGTGTCCCAGGACCTGTAAGTGGTGACTTTCCATCCACACTCCTCCGGGTGGAAGAGCTGCCTGACCACTGCTCTTTGCCAGCTGTTGACTCTGCCCTCTAAGGGGACAGAAGAGGTCAGGAAGCAGAAACTCAGAACAATTTCAGATTTTATTTACCCTACTAGTATGATGAGGAGAAATGTGAGTGAGGAAACACAGCCAAACAAGGATGAAACAAAACAGTATTCTGTGATGAAGGTACGAGCAAGTTTATCTATCCTGCCAGATTATTTATATGCTCTCCTAAATCAGTTTGCTGAGGAATTCAAATCAATCCCTTACTTAACTTTCCTTTCCCAATTTAAGAAATGAGACAGTGACAAATCTTAGCTCTCCCTACACGAACAGCATCCAGTCATTTTAAGCTACAACAAAGTGTTTTAAGAATTAACACCGCTTCCCAATAGTAGAAAGCCAAAAAACACACAGGCAAAGGGGGATGAGGAAAGTGGAAACCTCCAAGTTTCCTCTCCTTTGCTTTCCCAATGCTGCCCACGGAGCTCTGCCTGCCCATACCCAGGGAGCTGCGCTGCCTGGAGAACAGCGGCTGGTGATGCCGTATCTGGGGTTGCAGAGCAAGGTGAGCTGCTGAGGATCAGGAGCTCCAGCAGTGGCTTGTGGGGTTTGGGAGTCTCTGAATTACGGGAGGGTTGGGATCTGTGTGGAGGAACAGGCAGCAGCCTCAGCCTGGCACTGGGAGGGGAAAGAGAGTGCAAACCCACGGGCACCTGGAGTGATGGAGAGGAAACTGGTTTGGCTTCAGAGGCAGAAGAACCACAGCAACTCAGCCTTTCTTTCACTCTCTCCCCGCAACAGGCAAGTTGAAGAAAAACAGGAGAAGCCCACAAGAAATGTAGTTTTTATTTTTGTTTCTGCTTCCCCTCACTTTTCATTTCTGCTCTCAACCTACATTAAAAAAGTCCTAAAAGGCACCAAACGCAAACAAAAGTCTTCGTGGATAAATCACAACACCAACTTTTGGAAACGACAATTCTGCTTGTGTGTCACATCCTCCCTCCCCCTCACACACCAGTCCTGGCCTGCATCCATTCGGAGCTGAATCTGTCCAGGACAGGGAACGTCTGAATAGTGCCTAGCACAATAGGTGACCTTTTCTGGTGCTGGAATCCATAATATACGCACTCATTAATAAAGTTCTCACACACAAGAGAAATGTTTTGGCGAGAAGAGTTGGGGCAATATTGTACACAGCGCGGTATTTGAACTGGGAGCTGTGGCTCTGCCTCCAAGCTGGGAAGGAGACTGTAATTTTGGGAGGAACCAAACCACAAAAGCAATGAGATCTGGAGCACCGGGCAAGTCCCTGCCAGTGCCTGCCAAGGTTGGAAGTTCGTATAAAGCAGAGCAGCTTTGGAGAGCACAACGTGAAGAAACACAATCCTCTCCAATGCCGCAACACAGTGTCAAAACTGGGAATACTATATAAAATAGTTCTTAAAAGAAAATACCAAACAGAGGCTTCCTGGGAGGGAAAACCTAAACTGTTTAAAAGAAAAGACTTTAATCAAGATGTGCAGTAAACATTTAACAAGTCCATATACAGTTCTAAATCTTAACATACAAGAGCCTCCAACTTCCTATTACATCCCATCTTTCTTGAGGCTCTTTTAAAGAGCCTTTGAGCTTTGTTACTCTCAAGCTAAAGACCTCATGCAAGTTTATTTCCCTTCTGTCTCTCCCCTCTGTTACCTTCTCATTTCCAGCATTCACTGTGCCTGTCCCACTTCACATGCAAGGTCTCCCTTTCACAGACCCCTTGCCCACAGGCTCCCCCCACCTTGGCATCAGCATGTTCACTTCTCTGCACCGTCCTTCAAGTCCTTCCCAAACACGCTTGTTCAAAGGTCTAGAAGACTGTTCACCATTATGAAAAAGCTTCTGCCATGGTATGCACTCGGTGACACTGAAGGAGCACTAGACAGCCAGCCAGCCGTAATGTGGGTGGGGAGCATCGCCCCACCACCCCACGCCATGAAGGTACCTATCAGACTTTGCCCCTGGTCCACATATGCAGCCCATGAGGAGAAAGCCCTTCATGGGCTTTACCATTCACAAGCTTTCTGGAGCCCATCTTGTCACCAAGAGCTGCCCACCAGCCTCCGAGCTGCTTCTGCCACCAGCACAGAGCTGTGCTGCCAGAAGCAGCAGACCGGCAATGGTCTGCTGAGGCAGAGTGATCGCAGAAGATGGCTGTGAAGCTTTTTCAAGGGTCAAATAAAAAAAAATCTTAAGTTTTGTGAGAACTGGCTGGCAGGACAGGGCTGTCCTTATGACCACATTTGGTTACCTTCAGTGGCAAGATTTCATCAAGCAGGTTAGAAACACACTTCCCAACACATGCAGAACAGAGGCTGCTTTGTCTCCCCTTGGCACAACAGCCTCTCTACTGCATGCTAAAGGCACCATCTGAAACGGGAGAAAACGAGCCAAATTGTTCGCAACAGTGGCATCGCTGAGGCTGCAGCCATAAAGCAACAATTAAGTTAACTCAACAAAAAAGCGTGAGGGAGGACTAGCTTTTAAGCAGGGTCCCAGCACTGCCTGAAGGAGCCTGTGTAGCAGCTTTGTGCGGGCACGGGAGACGGAATCACGTGCAGGCAGGAAGGAGCCAAAAACCACGTGAAGACAATACTTGTCTGTTGTCTCCCCCCTAAACTACCTCCTCTGCCAATCGCTTCGACAACAATATTTTCTTTCTTGCCTGATGTGCCCCCGGTGCCTTCGCTGGCCACTGAATGAGCTGCACTGAAGACACAGACTGCACCACTGCTGACCTCCCCCAGTAAAACCCCAGGGCCTCATGAGGTTTTCCCGAAGACTACCAAGAGAGAAACCTCCTAAGGGCAAATCCATTCAACCATTTACAAGGCTAGTCCCTTGATCCTGGTCACAATTACTTAAAGAGTATCCTGCTCAGATTGCAAGTTTATCCCAGCTATACAATTCAGCTGTCCAGCCCCATCAAGCCTAAATTATTTACAGGTTATACAACAAGCTAGCCTTGTACTGACACCTTCAGAGCCCTCATAAAAGAGGGAAGGTTTAATACCCTACTTCCATTACTATTATTCACACTAAAAACACCCGTTGCTATACAACTCTACATTCAGCCTCAGTCGTTTTGTGATCAGAACAAGCCCTTGCTAGCAGATATGAAAAATAAATCTGTATGTGAAGGCAATAAATTAAAACAATTTCCTTTATGCAAAGCTCTGGGCTCAGACAATGAGATGTAGATGCTGGACAGAAAACAGGCTTATGCACAAAGCCAAAAAATTTCACAGCTTTTCTGCTTTGAATCTCGGTGTGCCTTTGACGCCAAGGAAAGCAGCATCTCTGGGGGCGACAGAGCCAGGGGAGGTATTTGCCCACTGCTTGGTTTCTGCTTCCCTCGGGGTCAGCACAAAGCTTCAACGCTCCCACCTGGGGGGCAGATCTCCTTCCCAAAGGGGACTGACACAGGGGCCCCTCCCTGCCTGTGCAGTCCAGACACTGCTGGGCCAATGGTTTGGAAGGTAAAATACATTAAAAATGGCAGTTCTGGCATAACATGAATGTTCTTCTAGCACACAGACCATTAAAACCTATCATTACATGAAGACACTGATTCTCTTAAAGGACAGATTCATTCAGTACACAGCCTCACACCCACACTGACCAAGAAGTCCTGTAGATGAAGGGGAAGAGGGATTTATTTACAACCCCTTTCATTTTGTACATTGAATATAGCCCAAATGCTAAAAACCAAACAAAATACCCCAACAGCTCATGATCACAAACCCAAAGCTGTCACCATACACACCCAAACAGGACCAGAACAAAGGAGAGCAAAGAAAAGTAATCCCACTTTGGTTCTTCCTCTGGGCTGTTTCACATAGGATCCTTTATTTAAACGAGATAGGGCTGGAGAAGTAGTTGATGAGAGAAATGTAGATGCTTCATCCATCACATGCCCCCATTTCTTTGCCCAACAGTGATGTAGGGCTTGGCGCTGCTCGATACATAAAATTATTTAGGCCAAAAGCAAACACACAGATTTGCAAAGCAGAGGGAGCAGACTGGCAATGGTACTCCAAAATCAACTATATATTTAAAAAAATAAATAAATAAATAAATAAAATTTGGGGGACCACAAACAAGCACTGCCACAATTGCCAGCAGCAAGCAGCTGGCAGCTGCAAAACAAGTACCTTGTACTCCAGGACACACGGTCCCACCCTTTACCTTTACCTCTCCATGGGACGAGTCCCACCATGGCTGGACAGACCTGTCCCCTACATGTACTTTTCCCCTCACACTAAATTATGGGCACCCAGGGCAGCTACGCTCCAGGCTTCAGCACAACCGCTACACGTCTGAAATCAGACAGAATGAATCCAGGCTTCAGTCATAAGCAGTATCAACAGATAAATTCAGCAAACAGCAGCTGGAAGGCTACAGGATTTATTATCAGCTTTGGCTTCTGAACCCAAATCAAGTGGTAGGTAGGAGAAAAACTTTGTAACACATTGCTAATCCTTCAGGTGTCCACATTCCCTGAGTCTTCAAGGCTTTAATTAAGCAAACCCTCCTCATTATAAAGTTGCGAGCACTGCAGTTTTTCCTCCAAAATATTTAAAACTCCGTCTGCAACACTAACAAAGCCCTGCATTTTGTCAGAAAATCAGTCCTAAAGAAAAGCCCCGAAAACAAGATTACTGCATTTTCTTTGCAGCCCACCAATCCACTTCCATAAAGTGCTAAACTTCACTTAGCCTATTATTATGAAGAAATAGATTTAATGCTTCTTTCCTGAAGTGGTGTGTATCTCTGTCTGAGGTATTATACATCTGCCAGATGAAAAGACACCTAACAGCCAGCCATCACGTCCCCAAACATCGAAGGTAATAAGTTGGTTTAGGACCTAATGGCTGTATTTAATGCCCTTTGTACGTGCTGCTGGTAATCTGTGCTCTGTTTTACACCCACAAAAGGAAAACTTCAAATTTTGGACTACACTACAGCCTCCAAAAAACTCCTTCTAAGCAAGGACTAGTGTGAGATCATGATCTGACTTATTCAACACAAGGTTTCTTTTGTGAAGCAGCCAAAAAATGTAAATTACCCAGGAATAAAAGGAATAATTCGATCTGTACATGTGTCTTACAAACACGATTGAATGACACAGTGCGAGTGCACAAGTCCTTACAAGTTTTAATTTCAGGTAATCTTTGCCTAAAGGTTAAACACTCCAGCTCCACAGATCCAATATTAGTCACTGCTCAACCTGCTGGTGATCTGCAACCTTCTCCCTTGCCTTATGCAAAGAAAGGACTGCAAACGCAAGATGTCAGGTGTGGACTGAGAGGACCCACGAGGTTCAAAGGCTCGTTCCTTTCACCATAGGAGGGCCAGAAGGGATGGCAGAGAAAGCTGCGACACCAGCCCACCATTGTGTGTTCAAGAAACAGGCTGAATATGTACCATCCATGCAGACTGTGGGTGGCTGGGGTGAGAAGAAGGGAGAAGAACTGATCAAGCCCTACATGCTTATCAAACTTCATTTTCAGTTTCGAAAATACCCCAGAAAATATCTTCAGTTTCTTTCACCGACATTGCAAGCAAAGACCACTTTGAAAGCTGGCAGAAGGAAGCTTGTTCCTCCTCCCTTTGTCACCATCGCCTCTGCCTTCTCTTCTCCCTCTGGTTTGGTGAGAACCGCTCCTCCCAGCAGCGACACAACGGAGGATTACCATCAGGTCAGTAGCCGTGAGACACGCAGCCCTACACACACGTGCAGAAACACCCTGTCCAAGCTCCTTCTGCAAAGGGCAAACCCAGGCCCATGACTGATGCCAGACCAGACCTGGGGTTTCTGCTCCTCCACACTCTTCTGCAGCATTCCGGAAACCTACAACCCAACAGCTGCTTGGCAGTGAAAAAGCATGACCCAAGCTCAGCTACTCTGTAGGAACGAGCAGAAAAGAAATTATTAGAAATATATGGGCCAAGAGCAGCTTTGCTGGAGCAAAGACCCGTCTTCAACTTGTTCACATAAGAACAAGATCCATGCTTATAACCCTAAGGGTTTTCAAAGCAGGAAGGAATATGGATATTGTATTTTACCTCTAAAATACACTTGTGCTCAGAAATACAGCTCTTTTCAAAAAAGGAAATCCATTACAGAGTGATTTACAACTGACTGACAAGATGATGATGATGACTCTGTAATTATCAGGTCCAATCACTCAAATTACAATTTACCAGCAGACACACAAACTACTTGATTCACAGCTAACATTTTCTTCAGCAGAGGCTAGGTCCTTCCTAAAACAAGAGAGGAGACAGACAACCTCTATCAGTAACAGATCAATGTGGCTGCTGACGAGAGAAATTCA
Organism: Columba livia; assembly: GCF_036013475.1. NCBI lineage: Eukaryota > Metazoa > Chordata > Aves > Columbiformes > Columbidae > Columba > Columba livia. Next base: position 68,311,259 of record NC_088602.1, read on the forward strand.
GGGACGTCTGCAAGGGGCAAATTTCCCTTCAGTGCTTGTGCCAAACCCTCCCAGAGGACAGACAAGAACCAGCGCTGTGACCAAAAGCCTTCCTTTGTATTCAGACTGGAACAGCTGTTAGACAGGTACAAAGGTATGGCCACGTCTGTGCACGTGTGATAAGCAAGTTCTTTATATAATCAGTTGCTGAGGTTTTGATTTTCTTCGGTAGATTAATGCTGACTTATGCACAGCATTTAAAAATCACCCTGCACTGCCAAAGCTCTATAAAGGCTGTGCACTTTAGTGTACAAGTAAGTGCATTTGGCGGTATGCCACTATGTACAAAATCATTTTCATGCAGCTGCCAGCAGAAGGGAACTATATTCTTGGACCAGATGTTTTTGTTGTCAACACTGCCAAGCACGCCTGGAAACCTCACAGCTGAGTGGTGCTGCAGGAGTGAATTAACAATGAACAGAGCCACAAGATGCTCGTGTCCATCGATCAGACAGGGCATCACGGCCCGCCCTCTCCCTTCCTCCCCCTCTCTGAGCAAGGAAGCTGCCGATAGCTAGCTAATTATTTACCTGCCTGAGAAGAAAAGACCTTCTGCCTCCATCCGGATAAATAAAAGCGAAAGATACTTTGCCAAAAATATTACACCCCAGCTGCATTTATCCTTAGCTGGGCAGGTGACAAAGACACCGTAATTAACAGCCAAGAAAATAAGAGCTGAGAAAATATAAATGGTCCTAACACTCCAGTACAGCATTAGTTTTGCTGCTGGGCTGAGAACAGGCTCGCATTTGTTAAACGGCATTTCACCTCAAAAATCAGAGCTGCTGCAGCATCTCAACTCTCCGGTTTAAAACCAAACAGCTCAGATCCCAGCACAAGTCTCCCAAGTCTTGAGCTGAAGCCCCAAGAGCCCTGGCAGGAGCTTGGGGACAGGAGCCCAATCCCAACCCCAACAGCGGCTCCCGGGGAGGATCGGCTGCCCTTCATCCACCTGCACCTGTGCTGCAAAGCCGGGGTTCCCACCAGCCCCCAGGCTGCCAGCCTGGCCTCACCTTACATGACAAACAGAGGGGACCCGTGGGCCTACAGGGACAGGAATAATAAATCGTTAGACAGCTTCTTAAAACCACACGTGTATGCACAGCAGGCAGAAAGCAGCCCAAACAGGAACAAGCGAGCCAGGCACTGGCACCTGGGTGCTGATAAGAAGAAAATGAGGTTTACTTGGCCCAAAACTCTCCTTTGACAAGGCTACCCTAAATCAACCATGAAGTCTGTAAGAGAAACCTGAGAGGCCAGGTGACCCCTCCCAAAAAGAAAAATCCCTGCAGCTGGCAGGGAAGGGTGAAAGCCCACCCACCTCCCCATCCAGCCTCTGGCCCTCCCTGGGTTTGTGCTGAGGGGGTCACTTCTTTGTTTATTCCACTCACTGGGCATCACACATGTTCAGAATGAAAGGCGGCAGAAAGATAACACGTGTGCGTGTGTGTGTGTGTCATGAGCCTGCTGGGAGCTGCTTTGGGGTCTCCTTTCTCGGACACGCAGTTCAGACAGCCCGCTGCTGTACCGCAAGCCGCTGTTAAAGAGCGGCACTCAGCAATTTGCCTGTAAAATAAACAACACGCCTAACGTGTTTTACTGAAATCCTCCTCTACAGGAATAATCTGATCTCCCTCAGAAAGACTATCGTTTGGGTTTCCCAACAGCCACCGCATCTCCTGCACCAAACATGGGTCCCGGCCTGCCCGGCTGCATCTGCATGGGCGTCGCGCTCACCTCTCACACCTGGAGCAGCGCCTTCCTGAAGGGTAAATCCAAAACTTACATGTTTAAAAAAACACCCAAAACATACAGCCAGCCTCTCTTGTCTGGATAAGTAGTCTCCTTCGTAGGGACTTTTCCCTTAAAACAAAAGTAATGCTATCGCTACAGGGTCTCAGGGGAAGATGATTCATAGGCAGGAAAAGGCCTGTAATGCTGTGCTTGGGGTACTCACCCCAACAGATATCACAGCTTTTTACTGTGCTAGTCCTGTAACATGACGAAGTGACGGTCTGAAAAAAAATCTTCGGTTAATCACACTGATTTGAAACCAAATAGCACGTAGGGCAGCCAAAGCCTCTGCGGGGGTGGATGGGGCATTTACATTTGAAGGAGGAAACTTGGATTGTTTGTAGAGCTTCAAAGTTCAGGAGGATATGCTTTAAGGCACTGGATTTGCTCAGAGCAGAGCTGTGTGACAATAAAGCCAAGCACAAAGGGACAGGCTGCAGCAACCCTGCCAGCTCCATCACCGAGGCAAGGGTCCACTGGTGTGGTTTGGAAACATGACCAAGCAGCATGGAAATGGCAGAAATCCCACACACAGCACATCAGACCTCTCCAATAGCTGGGGAGAGGCAGCAAAGTGAAAGACCATGTGTTGCAGGGAGTCAGCTTCTGCCAGACTACAGGCATCTGAACAAAGCCCGTCATGGCTGGAGGCTCCTCTCCTGTGGTTTCCTGCAGCCACGTCCCTCCAGCGGGAGCATGGAGAAATCCCAAAGCCCAGTCAGAACGGAGAGCCTCATAGAAACTGTTGGTTAAATTGGTTAAGCTTGTCTTTGCCGGTTTACTAACAAATGACGCTCTGATAAGAAAAGCTTTCAGTTGTGCTCTGGCTGGCATGAATTAAAAAGCAAGGAGCTGGTTGGTACAATATAGGAAAAGGAAGAACAGGGAGGCTGTTATAAAGACAGCAAAACATAAGTTTAAAAAAAAAAAAAAGAGTTCTAAGGTTGTGGTGAGTTTTGTTGTTTTTTATTTGTTTGGTTGGTTTTTTGGTTGTTTGTTTTTTTGGGTTTTTTTGTGGGGTTTTTTTGTTTTGTTTTTTTTCTTGACAACTTTCCCCAAATCAGCTCCATCTGTAGTCTCTGAGCATCTGGGGGTTTCTGCCAAAGCGATCAGTAGCAAAGAGCTAGCATTTGTCTTTGAATCGCAGCCATTATGTGCTCCAGCGTTCCCACACCATGGACAGAAATTGGAGGCACTCGCAATTCTCCCTGGGCTAATACCAAGCCACTGATCCAAAGCACAAGGGATGATGGCAATGCATGTGCACTGCTGCATATAAAGGCAGGACACAGCAGGGGGAAAAAAAAAAAAGGGACACTACTGCCTTTCATGACCTCTCAAACTTCCTCACTGAAAGCAGGCTTGGCTGAGGGCAATCCTCCAACTCATTGGCAAACCTCTTCAAAGCCAGACAACCAGCTAAGGTTGCCTTTCATACAATACAGCCCTTATTCCCTCGCGCCTTTGGTTCGTGAGGAGACGCTTTGCCCTGGGAGCCACGGCACATACAGCCGTGCCACAGTCACGACCCAGTTTTGGCCGCCCCTCCCCAGCGCCAACATCGTGGTGCTGGCCTGGAGAGCAGACACGTGCCCCTGCACACCGACACTGTCCATGTCCCGTCCTCTTGCCCTCAGGGAACCGCAGGAGCCAGCAAAGCCCTAGATCTGCTGTTAGCTGCTCACCAGCCCTTCCCTCCTCGAACCTGGAGGGCTACATGAGGCCCTCTTTTACAATTCACCTTGTAAAGACTATTAGAAGTTTAAAAAGGAAAAAGAAAATAATTATGATAAAACAAATTATCTGAATGACAGATGCAAAAACCGCTGAACCACCAGTAAGCTCCTACTAACCATAACTCAAAGGTCTCTGTTGTGTTGCTGGGCAGCAGGTTTCAGGAGAAACTTCTGTTCTTGACATCATGTGGAAGGCAAGCAGGTTTCTTGCTCTGAGCCCTCTACTGATGACCAAAAGCATAGCGGTTCACACAAGTACTTCCTTTGAGTGCAACCAGGAGGGAAAAGAATAGACAAACCCTTGTGCAAGAGATCAGTGCTCATCAGCCATGCCAGGTCAAGATGGCTGTGTCTCAAGGAATATGTAACAGCTCATGGAGCTATGCTAAGCAGAGTGTTTATAACTGTTTATCCACATTCTAAGTAGCTATTTGTCCTCCAAAGGCTGATGAATATGGGTATTTTGTGAACAATCATGGATTAGACCACTAATCCAAAACAGGCATCAATCCATCATGAATGGTTCTTAAGGCCCAGAAAAAAATTTGGAAAATTCACTAGAATACAGGCTTAATAATAAATGTCTCTTTTCTTTCCCTCCAGTCTCAAACACTGAAATCCAATTTTTTCATCTCCATTGTGCTTCAAGAACAGGCACAATCTCTGCTGTCCACCAAAGTACATAGCTCCTAAATACTCTTGAGTTTCCACAACTATATTCATCCCATGCATTATCAAGCTGCAGGTAAGATGAGTCGAAGAAACATTATTAAATTCTTATTAAATTTCAGTCTTTGCTCCTCTCTGAATCCAGCACAGTCTCAGCAATGCTACTGTGTCAGAAGGTCTTTCCTGTGAAACTGTATAATGCTCTGCCCAAAGCCAGTGATTCGTTTTCTTCTGCTTTAGCAACCAGCTGTATGAACTTCACCTACTACTGAACTAGCTATGTATTTTTAATATCTCAAATGGGAAATCATTAGATGCATCATATGCAACAATATTAAAATGAGCACTGTTTCCCACTCTAAAGTGTGCTCTAGCACCTTATATATCTCACGAACACTTCACTGCCAAAGAACCTGCTCTTTTGAGTTATACCTAATATCGGGAGGAAGAAAGAACACTATCCAGTGAACTAGCAATGGTTCCACACAAGCATACACAGCAAGGGCAGACTGGGCTTTTGTTGTGGACTTCACTTAAAGCAAACAGATGTCTTTCAGAGGTAAATCTACTTTGGCTACCTGGATTAGACCACTAAAGGGTTGTTTTCTTTTGCCATTAGCTAACCAAATCACCATTAAACTCAGGATTAACACAGTTCTTTGCCTGCAAGTATGGGTCATGGTCCATCTAGGCCAGCCTCTCCAGGTCACCAGATCAGAGGCAGCTGGCATCACACATCCTCAGCACAGGTTTTTGACCCCACCATTGGAACCGAGCTTGCCACCCAGCTATTCTTTGCTCTGACATTATCCTGAATGCTGGAATCCAGAAACACAATAAATGTTATGGAAATGGTCCAAAGCAGAAAGTGAAGTAATTTCTGAGGCAAGCAAGCAGACTAAAAATAGCCAACTGCACAGTGGAAAGAATCGGAGGGTGGGGGAATCCCTGCAAAAGACCTTTATACTCCATTCTTTATTCCTAAATCTGCAGGTGTGGAGCACTTACAAACAGTCCCTCCAGCAGCTGTCGCAGGTGGCCAAGGAAGATGCAGACAGGCTGTTGGAAAGGCATCGAAGCCAATTTTCCTCCTGGAGCAAAGAGATGGCTGAGGGCATGTGGTTCCCCAGGCAGCTCCATGGCTGTAAGCCTGAGGAGATGCTGCTGCAGATGCTGCAGGCTGGCTCCTGGCCGCAGCCTCTCCATCTCCCTGCCCAGCCCCTTTCACCCAAGTCCCCACCAGCTTTTGCTGGGGCAGAAACAGTAGAAAGCTAATCTGTATTAAAAACAAACAACCAAGCAAACAAAAACTTCTTTGCCCGTGGAGCTCTCAGAAGGATAGGACCAGATAGATGCTGGTACACAGGGATCTGGGAAAGTGGGGAGGAGAGGTAGAGTTGCTCCCGCAGTAGCAGCTGGACATCAAATGGGTTTTGCTGTACTGTAAAACCAGACCTTGAGGGAGAAGTAAATAGAAAACAGGGAAAACTCATAGACACCTATGTCAGGAGGAAGCACTGTTACCACAACAAGATGCCATCTGAACACTGAGAACTAGAAAATGCAACTCTCCCTCCTTTCTCTCCTGCCAGTGGGAGAAATCTTTTCCTGACTTTACAAAGGCTTTTGTTTGTTTACATTTGTACGCACCGGAAACAGAATGAGTTCGCATTTACATGCTGATCCATTCGTTTTACAGGAATGGTACAAACTCTAACAATTTGTGTTGCAAATCAAGACCAGGCAAGGTACATCTCCTAAACTCTTTTAACCAAAACTGAGGAGCAGTGGCAATTCTGAAATCAGAACCAACATCACCATCAAGGACTTCAATTTGAGTGGAGACTTGTTTCACGACACAGCCCCCTCTGATCTATAAATCAGTGCAACTCCTTAATTTCATAATTGGCTCAAGGCTTTACATTCAAGCAAATTGCTGCAAAAAGACACAGCAAGAGAAACAAAAAGAAAAATTCAGTGAAAAACAGAATCACAGAATGGTTGGGGTTGGAAGGGACCTCTGGAGATCATCTAGTCCAACCCACCTGCTAAAGCAAATTCACTTAAAGTAGATTGCACAGGAATGTGTCCAGGCGGGGTTTGAATGTCTCCAGAGAAGACTCCACAACCTCTCTGGGCAGCCTGTTCCAGAGCTCTGGCATCCTCAAAGTAAAGAAGTTTCTCATCATACTCAGATGGAACCTCCTGTGCTTCAGTCTGTGCCTGTCGCCCCTCATCCTACCACTGGGCATCACTGAAAGGAGTCTGGTTCCATCCCCTTGACATCCACCCTTGATATATTCATAAATATCGAGGAGATCCCCTTCCAGCCTTCTCCAGGCTGAACAGACCTAGCTCTCCCAGTCTCTTTTTATACGAAAAGTGCTCTAGGCGCCTAATAATCTTCGTAGCCTGACTAACTAACTAGTCAGACAATTAACTCATCCATAAAAACCAGTTTGTTTCACAGACTCAAAGAGGGGAAACACCAATAAACACTAGGGAAAAGGCCACAGAAGTAAAAATGTGAGAGAGAAATAAACCCCTCCTTAATGGTGCTGCCTTTGCATCACTGTTTCCACAGCAGTGACTCAGGGCTGCCTGGCTGCCCGCAGCCCCGGCCGGGAGGACAGGTTAGCGCAGGGGGAGCCAAGCAACCAGCCGCCGGCACGCCTGCTTTCCCGCTTGCCTGGGGCCTGTTTGCCCAATTACATTTCCATGTGGTGAAGTATTCCATATAAGAAAACGATTCTCAGGGATCACAGACACTCTCCCTTCTTGCTCTCACATGCAGAGCCAAGGTGCTTTGCCAGGTCTGTAACAGTTATCTGAAGGCCTGTGGGCTGCTGCATTTACACTAGGATTTCCACTTAGTTCTTACCAGCTCCAGAATCAAACACTAAAATTCAGTTCAGGAAGAAGGAGCTGTAGTGGAAAATATCCTCGCTCTGGTGAAACACTGCAGAAACACCTCATATATCAACGAACACACAGAAAACTCAAAGTTCATTTCTGGAACTGACCCCTCCACTAGGCAGAGAGAGGGGGAGACATCTGTGAAGGCCCCATCATTCTGCAGAACCAGGGACACAAGAGAGCAGGCTGCTGAACCTGCATCACGCCTTTTGCACCAGTGACGCACTGATTAAGGAAACTACCATTTTACCTGGTGGACATGAGGCAAAACACAACAATGTGCTCTCTACACAGTAGCTGCTTCCGCGACTAACTCGCTAACTTGTCACAGATATCCCTTTCAAATCAAAACATCTGAGAAAGCCTGACATGAAAAAATTCAGCAGGGATCATCAGAACAAAAAGATGCCTCCTTGGCCAGACTCCCATCGGTCTAATCCCACTTGAAGCAGGGTCTTACTAAGAGAGATGTCAAGGACAGAAGAGCGAAACTAAACTGCATGTTTATTATGAAACACCGATCTTCGCAATTTAATGACAACACCTTTGCAGAGAACATTTTCTACTGCTAAATAAATCTGCAAGAGAGGCTACATAAAGCACACTCAGAGGGCTTTAATAACTTTCAGATTAAACCTATACAGAGGACTGTACACAGGCCCCTTGCTGGAAATGACCTGAGGCATTTCTAGGTTCATGAGACAAACAGTATCTTCTACACTGATCAACTGAGCTAGTTTGTGCAGCATTTTCAAGGCTCTTTTAACACTTAGCTCAGCTTCCCATTGCACACTTGAAGACTGGGCACAGGAGGAGAAGAACACTTTCCTGTAAGGCACAAGGGGAGCATTCATCATGGTTACAAGTCAGTTTAGAGTACAATGAATTCCCAGGTCCTTGCACATTAGCACTTGCTGCCATAATCTCTAGTTTTAGGAGCTGGGGTTTAAGACTGTTTTAGCTGACAATTCCCTACACAATCACTCAAACTGCATTTTGCAAAAGGAGCACTGTTGGGGGACTTAGAGCAAACATTTTTATCTTGTTAAATGTTGGAGAATAACTTTGCTATTTTATATTTATATATACATATGCACACGTTAAGAAAGAGAAAGGGAGGGAGAGAGATCATGTAGGATAATCTCAAATGTACAATACTATTTGTGGACCCATAAACTAAATAATGAACCAGAAGAAGATTTTAAAATGCTTAAAAGTAGCTTGTCTGTGCTACCCTGCACACATTCCTACAACTGCAGCACTCACTTGAAAGCCAAGCATCAGAACTTTTTCTTTTAAAAAAAAGTTATCTACCTCCTCCCCCTGATTTACTGCAACACAGTGGCCAGCTGACTGCTAATGGACAATGGCTAAGATCTGCCTACCATTCCCAAAGCAGAGACTATAAATTTCAGCCTCTCTTCTCCGCACAGCCTGCCAGTTTTCACATAACTTGTCAGGACTTTGTATCTTTGGAATTTCTCTTCCTCATTAAACTTGGCCAAAGTTGGCCAGCAGATCCACAAGGTATTCGGTGCAAAAGAAGGCAGAACACACAAACTACCGCCAAGAAGCCTCATTTCCTTAGGAAGTCAAGATAAAAATACGGAATGTCACAGCAAAAACAGGAGGAGCCCACAGGCAGGTGCAGTTTATGATACTACAATTAAACACAGTCAAGAAAGATTACATTTCAAACAGATATATTCCCTTTAACATAAACAGCAAATTAATTCTCCTGTCTTTGATCCTAATGCCCAAGCCGGATTTTAAAGTGCAAGCTCTGAAAGACAGCAGCTCACACTGGATCTGGGATCTCTTGCCTGCCTATTCAGGCAGGAGGACTATACCGCAAACCCGAGTTCTGCCTAGATACTTGCTAAAATGAAAGCACAATGCTCTGGTTTTACTCTGCCCAAACTGGCAAGAGCACACATGCTCTTAACACTGTATTGACAGGGTTGCCTTGTTTTCCTTGAGTAGACAATATGTCTGATTCACCGGGGGTAAACTGAGCTGTGCTGTGTGTCTGACAGAAATGACACAAAATGCAGTCCTGTGCTTTTTGCTATTATCTGCACACAAAAACATTTCTGTTTCCCATCAGAACTCAAATCTCCTCAGACAGCTCAAACAAACAAGAGCTCAGGGAAGGCAGCGGTGAAACGCCTGCATTGAGGCCACCTGTATGAACATTCCCCTCGGCTCGGCAGAAATGCTCCATCACTAGAACTTGTGCAGGCTATTATTGCTCAAATTCATGTCAGTGCAGGTATGACCAGTAGGTCAAATATCATGACTGTGAAAGCATCTGCATGCTGGCCACACTGAGCCTTCACCACTGATAGTGTTAGTGTCCAGATTTCCCTAACACAGGCAGATGCTAGCAGTCACTCATATGCATATGAAATCATATTGTCATTAGTGACTTCCTTGTCAATGTTAACACAGCAGGTCTCCAGGAGACTGCAGGTAGCAAGCCTAAGGACTGAAAAAAAATAGGCACGGGATTACAGTTAAATGCATGAGTGTTGCCCACTGGGACAGATGAACAGTACCCAACACCGGGAATTCAAGTGCCTGTCCTACTCATTACAATGACGGTAAGAGACGTTAGTAGCTCACCTAGATGACTTATCTTTTCCGAGCATGTCAATGCAGTCACACCGTCAGACCAAAGGAAAGAATTTTTTAAGGAAAAAGTCCAGACTTGTCCAAAGAGCTTAAGACTTGCAGAGAAATCTTCTTAATATGGACTCTTGTCCCTCCACCAATGGAAGTCAGCTGTAGCCTACACAGCCTTCTAGTTTCCATTATGTTCCAGTACTAAACGTGCTCTCACACACTGATGAGCAGTAACAGATCTCAGTGCCACAGCTGAGGAGCACCTCCTGAGCATCATCTCTTGTGTTACCTGGTTCTCTTACAGCCAGGTAGGCAACACTTTAAAGCTACCCCCCTAAAACAGGGAGATTCTTCTGTGCTCCAGAAGACAACAAAGTTCCCTTTATGTGGCCATAAATTCCGTTTGTGCAATCTAAACTGCTTTACAATTTACTGAGCACATTTTCTGCTACATAGGACAAAAACCTTGCACATGAGACCTGTCATCAGCATACAGTTGAGAAGGCAGAGGCAACACAGCTTGCTTTGCACTTTCTTAACATAGTGATCCACGATCAACCTTGAGTGTGAAGCCAGCTCCCAGCCACAGCTGAAAAGCCATGCACCAGCAATACTACTAAATGAGCACCATGAAGCCTTCACAGTAAAAGCTCTTTTGCTGTTGACAGATAATAGATGCTGGTGAGGCAGCAATGATGCCTTCAAGGATCTTCATGGCAAAAGGAAAACATCTGTTCCGTCCAGCCTTGAACCAGTCAGGTTCCAAAGCAAGTGTGTTAAAAATATACAGAGAGGTACACCCACAAGGACAACTGCCTGTAGGCTGGGCATGCAAAAAGTCTTTTACTCAGGTGGAAGTCTTGCGCAAAGAAACCATATACTGAAAAAAGCAGATGGAGAAACAAGCATGGACACATTGCAAATTTTTCCCACAACCGCACAGTATCAGTGAGAAGTTGCTCTTTGCTGGGACGCAGCAACGCAGAGCCTTGGTACTCAACACCAGCTCTCTCCATACAATCCACATCAAGCACCATTTCCCAAGCTGCTTGATAACAGCCATGACTTTCTGCCCTGACCTCAAACCACATGTGGAGCTCTCTCTTCAAACTCCATCTTGCAGCCGCATCAAACCTGACACCCTCCTCTACTCAAATAAGCTTCTCCAGCCTGACAGTCTTGCTAACCACCCCAGGACTTGGATGAACAAAGTGGAAGTTTGTCCTTTGTCCAAACTGGTGTCACCAGTGTTCCAGGGAAGTTTCTTGGATCACGTCCGAAAATTGCAGATAAGACTCAAGCCAGGTGTTAGCTGTATTTGCCTTGCTGGGAGATAAAGTCACTGGTCCTTGCATGACTGTAAGGACAAAGGGCTCTCCAGAATTAAATGTCACTTTGCGCTGTTAGGACTACAAGGTGGCAGGCTGAGCACTGCTTTGCTCTTTTTGACCTCCTCCCAAACCAGATGTTACAGGGACCATGCTGTCCAGCTCTGTTTTTCTCTGAACTGTAATAGAAAGTTCCCAGCAGCTTCTTTTTTTTTAACCTAATCCCTGGAAGACATCAGAGATTAATCAGCTTCAGGAGATACCGGACAGCAGGGCTGTCCACATTGTAAATACCTTTCCTATTTATTTACTCCTTTTCCAGAGAACAATTCTTTGTTTTGCCAAGTAACTGTTTAACTAAAGACCGCAAAATTTTGTACAGACTAGGAGTAGGCAACCTGACATTTCGGGGACAAGCAAGCAAGGTGCCAGTATTCTCCATGGAAACAATCTGGATTTTTAGGTCCTTGACCCATCTTCCCGAATTCATATCATAAGGAAGGGGCACAGCAAAGGCTCTTAGTAACTCTACTGGCTTCACATTTGCTTTGGCTAACTTAGCAGTAAGTACTGCTATGGACTGGTATGTAAGTGATTTATCAGGCAACTATACTACGCTAGGTTAAGCAGTCCACTCATGTCTGCAGACTGAAGGGCCAGCCCAAATTCGGCTTCTCCAAACTAGCTTGCCCCAGTTCTGTTGCACAGTGCTGTGAGGATCTGCATTTCCCAGTCTGCTACAGCTTTTTATTTTCCCTTTTTTTTTATTTTTCTTTCCTCCAAACAGATAAAAATCCACACAGTCTCTGGTTTTTCAAGAAAAAAAAAATAAACCAAAAAAAAAAAAATCCACCACCTTACACATAAAAGTCAGGGCAAACTTTTCATGGTTATTACTTTTGCTGTTCCCTCATTTTGTCTGCCTGCATGTGTGGGAACACACACATTTATATTTATCTGCAGTCTTTCTGCAGACTGTTTTTGGGATGTCTTATGGACGATGATCATCCACATGACTGCAGTTTATAACACCACGTGGGCCATAAGATACAGACTCACAAGAATCAAACTGATTTGCCTATCACAACAGAAAAAAGCTGTCAGCAGAGTCAGGAGGATGGCAGTGAATAATTCGGGTAACCTTTTCTGTTTAGGCATGGGAGATGTGCCACGTTTCTCTGCAGGCCTGGAGGTTTTGGTTTGGGGCTAATTTTTCTGCAGAGCACATACAGAAAGGGCAAGACAGGCAAGCACTAAAAGCAATCCAGCTTCTTTCATAAATCAGCAGGATACAGTATCCAGTTGTTTACTTAGCATAATTTTACACAGACTAGACTGGACAAGTCATGAAACACTGGGCACAAGAGCTGAGAAATGCTGCTATTAAAAAGGCATGCGGAAAACTTTCCCAAGGGATGCCAAGAGTGTGTGTGGGAAGAGGTAGGAGGAAGAAGCAGCAGCGTCAGGGGTTATAACAAACAGAAAAGCAGCGATTATGTTTTTTCCCTCACAATCACTTACTAAACCTTTCAAAGAGAAAAGCATCGCTGGAAGGGGAACACAGGAGTGACACTGGAAACAACCGTGCAGCTGCAAAGAAAGCCTCCAAAAGAGTTGAGCAGAGTCAAGCTGTCTGTTTAGGGTATAATGCAAGTTAACAGCTCAGACGCAGGCAGATTTGCCAAGTAAGCTTTGCTAAGGTTTTAAATGTTATTCGCTTCACAAGAAAATGGATTCTTCTAACTAAATGGTGACTGCCAAACCTTACAGCGTACTTGTATTGCATCTGATAACACCAGTCACAGCTCCCTGGGTGTGCTACAGCGCCGCACACGCAGCAAGGAGCTCATGGACACCCAGAAGCGTGGGCAGCGAGGGGAAAGGCTCAACGTGGACTGAACACCACCTTCTCCAAAACAGTGCCCCAAAAGGAACGGAGACCCTACAATAAAGAGATTGAAGACAGACTACAGGAATCTCTCAAATAACGCCTCCCACCACAACATTTGTGCAGCCTGAGATTCATCCTACATATGTACATTTTGGAAAATAATTTTTAAAGCATGTATACGCTGATAGTTTGCATTATGCTCCTTTTACGGTCATTGGGCTCATTCCAACAACTGAATAGCTTTCAGCTGATGAGGACTGGTGGATTTTTGTTTTCATTTGTTCTACACTCCAGTGAAATTTTTTTACACTACATGCACTCTAGCTTTGCCCTCAAAAAGTGAAAATAGGACCTACGTATGCATCATTCTGTAGGAAGACTCACAGATCTTTAGATCCTTTAGTGCTTGCTTTACTGCTGTAGATCTAAAGATCTATCAAGATCCATACAATGTTCTAGATCTTTTCTTAATTTATTTAGAGAGGAGGAAAGTGGAAGAGACAGGAAAGTTTTATGCACATCAACACCCCCCACAATGTTTCAGGCAGCAGTACTAACTAGTCATAATATATGCAAAGATCAAGCTGATATCTTCAGCCCACCTCCTCTTTTCTCATCCTTACCACCATTCTTTTCAAAATTAAAATCTGTAGAGAAAACCACAAGAAAAGCTGAGAAGGATGAAGAACATTTCCACAGCACCATGTACATTACAGAGCTGTAATGTTCCTTCCAGCGTCTCTAGTCGGAGATTATACTACCTCGTTTTCTTCATGCCAACCAAAACTTTTTCAGGAAAGCCTTCACTCTGACTTTGACATCCCTCCTGTCTGAGTGATCAAAGCTTTACAGCCCAGAACTGATGTAACCTCGCTGATCCTGAGCAACGTGTGAATTGCCAAATCAGGGCCTTGAAGACTGAAGATTTGAGGCGTGCCCACAGAGCGTGCCAACACATTAGGTTTTCTAATTTGTTAAGCGTTTGGCAAAGCAAGCACTCGATCAGAGGTATCACAGAAGAAAGGAAGTCTTGTGTCTGGTCTCAATGCAGGTTAGAAAAAACAATCAGATATCCTTCATTGCACTGCTTGTATTTAAGCAGAAAGGCATAACACTGCCAGTAAAATATGCACAGAGGCACAAATCACCTAGAGCTTCAGTAGCTGCTCATTAAAAAGTTTTCTAGTTTCCACTCAAGCCTCTTTCCCCATGGGCATGGACACTGTTACCATCAGCCTACAAGAAAAGCTCCTGTAACTGTAGCTTTCAAAGCAGGTGGAGAAGGTAAATTTGAGGCATTTTTGGGGGCAGTACTGAAGGCGGCGGTCACTGCCCCCCCATCCCCATGTTCTCTCCTCCCACCACGTCCATAAGCTGTGTTGAGCTAGAACCAGGGCGGTGCTGGACAATCCACCAGGAAAAAGGAGGTGTTCATGATACCATCCCTTGAGGAACTGGAGCCACTGAGGCAACATCAATTTGAGCTACCTTCTCACCCACAGCATCTCTTTTGCAGTCTCATTCCATCTTCTTCATAGTGATGGCACAGCAGTTTGTAATGCCATGTGCTAAACTAGATCAATGCACCAATCCAGGTTATAAATAACTGGTGGAAAGAGCAGAGTGAGGGTATTTTTATTTAATCAGGAACTGGGGCCTGTTCACTGATCCAGGTCACCATAGCTCTGGGGCAGCTGTGCTGGCAACAAGTGCTGGGAAACAGGCAAGGAACCAGCACAGCCACATCTGCCACTGAGAAAATGGTACATGCAACGGTATCACCCACGCCTGGTGTTAGCAACAGCATCACCCACGCCTCGTGCTAAAAAGTGGATCTGACTTAGCACGACTTGGAAGAATTCACACCACATTTTTAGCCTCTGCAGGCTCATTACTTTGAAGCAAAAACACATGAGCTCCACTGGTAGGAACGACAACTCTTCTAAGCTGCATGGGGCTAATATCTCCAAACTCCTCCCTCTGACTGCCCTTCATCCCCTAAAAGAAGCATGAACTTGTAAGATAAAAGATAGTGCCAATATACAACTAGCTTTTCAAAACCAGCCAAAAAATACAGAAATTTTCAAAACATAAGCCATCTCTCACAACATGAGCTCAGCCACGTTACAGACAGCATTTTTCAATTGTTTTCCTTTTGCTCTGCAACCTCTCCATCACAACTGTTTGTGATTAATATATGCTATTAAAAACAGAGGGAGTGTGCAGTACAGCCAGTCTTAACGTTATGGAAGAAGCCTTCATTCTGCACAGTCCAGCAAACTGCCCCGTGTAAAGCTGCTGCACAAATGGAAACATTGCTGTGCAAAGAACATTCACTGTACGTCAATACATTTTCATTCTTCTCTGGTTTCTCTGCTTGTTAACTGCAGCAAAAGGGCACTGCCTCCTCATGAAGGCAGCCTTTGAAAATCTCCAGCTGAAAACCGATTTTTATCAGGCCATCTTACAAAGTAAGAATGTCCAGCTCTTGGCAAACACGACAGCTGACGTTAGAGAGCAGAAGTCACACTGCTCATCGATCACAAGGAGATCCAGCGATATGACTGAAGTCCTATCAGTCAATCCATCCCTGCCTTCTTCTTTTCCTCCCTCCTGCCTATTTACTGATTACACTCCAGCCACTCACCCAGGAGCTTGTGTCCAAGGCCATTTTTACTTGTTGGTGCCTATATACACACTAAAATAGAAAATATTTTGCAGCAACACCCTTGTAGGAGTTTTGCTTAATATAACTAGCTCACCAAAGACACCCTGCTCTGTACACTGCACACGCATAAATGTATTTTTTGAGGAGTTCAGAAAAGCAGGATGCTTGGTTTGAAGAGGTACAACCTCTCTTCAGAAGTATGATACCAGTCCAGCATTGCAGATATCACCCAGGAGGATCTCATTCGATTTTAAATCTGAAGTTGTTGTGTTAATTTGCAGATGTAACTCTATAAAACACAAATGGAACCAACAGGGGAAAAGTCATGTTTTTCCTAATCTGTTTTGAAGACTTAATTTATACTGATTGCTTTTTCAACAGCATAAACTGCAAGACATCTAAGGATTTAAATATGGGAATATATTTTTTATTTCTTTGGCTGGGTTAATTTCTCGATCTTTCCCATCTAAAGCTCCACAGTAAATCCCCTTGGGTCAGTTACAACTACTACTTTACGCTGCTGAATTCTGCCAGCAATCTGCTCATCGTTCCTGCAGATGTTTCTGCTTCCAGGCTTTTGGGAACTTTATTGGACCTGTTTCCTTTAAATAAACCTACACCCTTCTTAGGCTGCAAATGCACCAGGAAAACTACTGTCCTGCACATCAAGCAGCTTCCTCACCTGCTTTTTCAGTAAAAGCAAGACACTACATTTAATAGAATAATGTGGAAAGCAGGGAAACTGACTTTTTTCCTCTCTCTGAGAAATTTCTGAAAAGGGAATGCTACGTGTTCTCGTATGTCCTGGGACCAGCCAAAGCAATCTGTGAAGGACAGAGGCTCCTGCACGCAAGCGCACAGAGATCTTGCAAAGGGCAAATGGGCTCAAGAGGTCAGGTCCTGCAAACAGAAAGCAAACGATCACGTGCAAGGACCCTGCCCTTCAACATAAACATGAGGTAAGCCATGTGCCATCTCTCATTATTAAATTTTATCCGTATTGCTAATAAAGAAGAACGTTCCTCTACTCACCTCAGTAACATCCATGACTTTGATGGCTGCCAGCTGACCCGTTTTGACATGACGACCCTGAAGAAGAGAGAGAGAACTGTCAGCACCAGCATCTCACCCATCCCTTCAGCACACACAGAGTAAAACACTGGGACAAGAGCTCCAGTCACTGGGTTTTCTCCAGCTGAACTGGGCCCTTCTGATAGATGCTTCACATGAAAAACGAAAAATACTCTAGATGGCTAGAAATATATATATATATATATATATATATATATATATATATATCTTTGGAATATTCTTACACAAATCTTAGAATCCATTTCTTTTACTCGACGTTTAAAGGATGATTATCAAGATTAAGCACAGACAGACTACATTCACAGATTCCCTTCTGTTTACTTTAGCAAGGCTCATAGTCAGTACTGACAATTTATTAACATGATAGAAGACTTAAACTCCATGTATTGCATATTTTATTTCTATGTACCAGCGCCTGGCACCTGGGTGATATTTCGCTGGGTAAACGCAAGCATGCTTAAGGGATTGCAAAAGGACATTTCTCTTTATTTTGGTCTTGGCTAGCATAAAAAAAAAAAAGTGAAGTTTCTTCAAATGATACACCATACCCACAATAGCTCTCTTTGCCTGTCTCACGATAGCTAGACAGGAACAAGACGTTGTCTTCCTTCAGCTCTGCCACCATAAGGGTACAGTTTCTCAGTACAGCTGGAGCTGAATTAATAGATCCCAGCTCCTTCGGCAGGGAGCTCCAACCCTTCCTTCCCCTGCCTCCCTCCAGCCTCCTGGCACACATTTCTCCCAGAAGCACTCAGCTCCTTCTGGCACTCATCAGATCATATGATAACGCTGATTGAGATCACCAAAATGGCAGAAAGTTAACACAGAAAAAGAAAACTGTGGGGTGGGGTGGGGGCTTGGAGCTCGGGGAACTAAACTGTTTTGCTCTGCAGTTGGAGCAGAGGCAGAGCTGGTAGGAGGAGGACGGCCCGGCTGGGCCCCTCCAGCCCTGCTGGGCTGGAACTCGCCTCAGCAGACTGCTGACAAAAATCCTCCAGTGTATTTTTACAGGAGGTGGGAGCCATATCAATTAGCTGTTCTGTATTTTTTTTCTAAACAAGCACTTAGAAATGGTTCTAGCACTGGTATTTTCCAGCTCTCCACTTAACACCCAGCAGTCTGCCCTGAGACTTCCAGTCAAAACAGCCTGGTCTGCCAACACCTTTCCCAAGTATCATCGCCAAAGGCTCTTCTCCAAATCAGTCAAGCTCTCCAACCAGAGGTGTGCCCACTACACTTCTTCACTTCTATCTCAGATAATGATAAAAACCCCCCAACCAAACATCTGACTAAAATCACATTCCTTCACCTTTCTATGTTTCCCAGGCAGAAACCTACAGGTAGCATCCACTATAGCTGATGGACATCCATAGTGTATTTTTTCCCTAGACTAACTTTTTAACCTCTTTACAGATTCTTCTGAGACTGGCACCCCAAAACTGAAGCACTGCAAACCGCCAGTCTCTCAGGAGAAATCTTGCCCCCTTCACATCTTACAATGCCCTCCATGAAGGTACCGGCCAGGTATTGCTCGTGCATTACAAAAGACTGAAGAAATGCTGCAGAATTCACAGCCTCCACTTTCTTTTACAACTTGTATTGTGCTGCGTGCTCCCCTTATTAACCAATACACATGCTTTCTATAAATAAATGACTGTACTCAGGCTTCTGCTGGCTCTGTAAACTCTCTTTATTACGTGCATTTTATTTTTTTTACAGCTTTGTCTCAAGCTGGTTTGGACTCTGAAAAAAAGTCAGGGTCATAAGATGTGTGCAATGGCCAAGGCTGACCTCACCTTGACCTTACTACTTCTTGAACCTAAGCCTTTCAGCAAGCCCAGGAGAGATGCAACTCCAATTTCCCACCCTGGACCTTTGCCTAATGACAAAAGCCTGTGGTTTTCTCCTCAAGACTCACCATCCTACCAAGGGAGGAGGGTGAAATGTTTTATAACGAGGTGGAAAAATGCCTCCTCTCAGCTCTGCCCCTATTTTCCACAGCCCTGTGGAAGGAACTAAAAGGCCGAAGGACATGGGAAAGCACGGTTTGAGGTACAAAAAGAATATGCCAAAGATAAGAGAGGAACAAAGACATCTCAGGAAAAAAGCTCACATCCACGGGTTGCCACATATTTTATGGAAAGTTTGCTCTCTTTGTCTTTTTAAATCTGGGAATTACTGGTGGGCTTGTTATTTCCAGAGAGTAGCGTGAAATTTCCCAGGGCTCAGCTTCATAGCTTTTCTCAGGGCGATGGTTCCTCCCTGTGAGACTGGCCCACCAGCAACGACCAATGTGCAGCAGCCCAACCACCCTTCCTTTCCCTGCAGCTTTACCGGACCCTGCTGGTGCCTCCACTAGTCCCTGTCAAAACCAGGGCCATGACAGCTCCAGCCTTGCACAGCGGCTTCCTCCTGCCCAGCTTTACTGTTTCTGCAGCAGGGATGGGAAAAGCTTCTCCGTGACCCTCCTGAGGGACTGCAAAGCAAGGGAACTAACTGAAGACTGTGGGAAGTGGGGGCTGCTTAACATCCCAGGCCAAATTTAAACCCCAGTCATTTCAGAATATTGTTAAAAATTACTCCAAATAACCTTTTCATAATGTTTGGAGAGTTCATGTTCTAAGCACCTACGACATATATAAGGGAGGGTTGCATGACATTGATTTATATGAGAGAAAAGGACATTTTAAAGCCACATTCTTTTCAATAAAAACATTTTTAGAGAGAGGGAAAAAGCAAACATCACAAGCACAACATATAAGCATGAGCAGTTTTTTGTTTGTTTGTTTATCTGCTTAACAGCTCTGCTCAAGAACAGACTTGTCAAACTATTAGCATGCTGGTATAATCTTGCTTGCATCATGAAATGGCTGAGCATTCCTGTTTCGGAAACCGACTTTCAGATTTTCATAGCCGGCTTTTGCGTTGGAAAAATTTGTCTTCATTAAAAATACTAATAATAAAAATCACAAAGTCGCTGAATGCGATAAAAGAACTGCAGAAGTCATAGGTGGGACACACTCTCTGAACTCAATCTCCTGGGATTAAAATTTATTCAAATCTAACTCCCGGGGCACTTCATAAATGTGGTAACCATTAAGGTCCCATCCAGACACCATCTCAGCAACACTAGCAGCCAACACTCCGGCAGGACAACATTTTTCTCGCAGAATGAGGCCCCTGCTTTAGTACTGTCTGGAGTCGCAGCCCCTTGGGGCACCCTGGGCTCCCCCATCCCCAGGGTACAGCAGAGGTTCTTCCAGTTTTGTTTCTCCCAGCAAATTGCCGGCAATTACCATCCAAGTATCTGAAAATATGCCACGAGACTGCAAAACATGACTCACCTTAACTGAAATCAGCAGTTCCTTAAAATACTGCTAGATACCAAGTATCAGAGGCTGGGGATAACTGCCCCCTGGCCAGAAAGTTAAGTATGGGTATGCAACACACAATGATGATGACAGCAAACTGGATGCATCTTGTTAAGCATTAAGATGACTGTCTCCCGAGCCAGCAGACCAAGGAGGCTGCAGAGGTTGCACTGCGTAGTAGGAGCAACAGGTAGGAAAAGCCACGTCATCCCCGGAGTGAGAGTTTACCCCTTGCCAGGTCTCAGGGTGGGGGCCACAGCTAAACGTCAGCACATCCTGGCTCCCACCCCCATGGAAAAGAGCCCACCAACACATTCTCTTCATTTAGACCATGTTCACATTTTATCGACCAAAATTTCCAAACTACTTGTGATTTCTTACACATCTTCCCCACCTTTCTTTCCCTCTTCTCATGAGTTTATTCATATTAAAGCACTTGTTTATCCTCCTAAGGTAGTAACATAATAATATTTTTCATAAGAATATTTGTAAGACTACTACTGCATCATTCAATTTTTCAATGGTCTATTGCGATGAGCAAGTCAATGGAGTTGAGCCTGCTGACCCCAAATCTTGTCCTGTTTCTTCTCATGCAGATGACAGAAAGTCCATTTACATAAGGAGGGTTTTAAAATACATCTCACCAACACAGCAACACTGCAGCATTTAACTGGATCTTAAACTGAACCTACTACTTAAACATATTCCCAGTCATGTCTGATAGCAAAATGCTGTTTAGTTCTCATCTCAGTGGGCTTTATGGATGTTGAAAAGCAGAGAGGACAAGGGGAATCCTTGGTAGACTGCCAAGATCTGCAGAACATTACAAATTTCAAGCCTACCCACACTCTCCAAGTCCGTTAATACACCTACTTCTTGCCTCTTTCTTCCTCTGCACACATTATTACTGTAAATTTTTTGTTTTGGAAAGGTTCAAAAGCAAGTGGTGTTATGTGCTGGTTTTTTTCTTTAAGATGCCTTAATGTTATCAAAGAACTATGCAAATTAAATGCAAAAGAAATTCTGTCAGCTCTACCCCTTTCTAATTATCCAACATATGTATTCCACGGTAAGGCAATTCTCCTACTAACACAGTTTCTGGCCTGTGTATTCATGTGCCTTTTGGGGGACTGTTCCTGGAAGCTCGCTCCCCAGCTAAATGGCATGGAAGTAGAATATGGGACAACATCACACATTAAGGAAGGAAGGCAGCATGTGTGACTCATGACTTTCAAGCTTGGATTATCCTGTGCACTGTACAAAATTAAGTCTTTGGAAAACTCCTCCAGCTTCCCAGTGTCCTATGCCGACAGTTGTGGAAAGAGCAGCAAATAAGTTGAAAAAAACCCACTACTTATTCCCATTTCAGTTGCTGCAACATACACAGAAGCAGAAGGCTAGATTTAAAAATGCTTTCAAGTGAAAACTCATCATGGTACCACCTCTTAGTGCTGTACAACACCCCCATGCCAAAATTAACTTTTCAATTTGCTTCTTAGTTAGTTGACTCTAAACTCCTACCAGCCTGAGGCAATAGGCCATGGAGTAACACTCTGCTATTAGGCTGCAGACACCAGTGCAATAAATGATACCTTATTATTCCAATACATGTTTACCATCGGCTCTTTTTGTCACTTGCCAACACAGAAAGTTGCAGATCAAACAACTCTGTATTGTGAATACTTGGACCCTACAAGATGTTTCTTCCCACTCCCCAGAAAGACTAGCTTTATCCTGTGAAAAGCGATGGGAGTAATGCTCATGGTGGAAACAGAACATGTGTTTTTGACAAGCAAAAACAAAGAATGCAACAAAGTTAAAACAACCTCCACAGTTCAAAACAAATTATAAAATATAAAATGTTCTTAAGCAAAAAGTCTACCTAGCTGCATTTGTAGCCAAAATAATACCGATACAGTATTCTGTAAGCTAAACAATCATATGTTCCAGCAATGGAGATAAATTGGTAAAAAAGGGATAGTGTTTATGTGGCATGGAAGCTTCTTCTAGAATAAAAATCAGCAAACAACCCCAGTATGAAAGCCTGTCAAATCACTGCAGAAACGCATGAGAAGAAAAAAGGGCCAACATCAATGTTCTTTCTTCCCGTTCGCTGATTTTTAAACCAAACCAACCAGAAGCTATTAGAGACTCCCACTGTTTAAGTCAAAGACAGGACAGGGTTCTTCTGTGTTTTCCCTCTACCTCTTGACATGAAATGCCTGGAAAGCAAATTAGAAGACAACATACTCTACCCTGCTTTAGATATCCACAGGCTCACTTGCTTTCTATTGAAGAAATAATTATGACAATTTACTCATGCATAGTACTGCATTCTGTGAGGTATGGAAGACCGACAGTTATGATCAGTCCTGTACTTCCAGGGACAAAGTGCAAAAGATGTTACCCACTAGTAAGGAGAAAGAGTCCTAGGCACTGATATTTTTACTTCGATTGCTAGTTTTGTGGTAGTTTTCACACTCCAAAAGATGCTGGATATACATTACCCAGAGGCATTTCCTTCTCCCAAACAGCTCATTGCCTAAATAGGAAAAAAGAAAGAAAAGGGGAAGAAAAAAAGGGGGGGATGGTGGGAAAACTATGGCAGAGAGCCACAATTAAACTTTCCCAGGATCACAACAGGTCAAAGGCAGAGCTCTGAGTTACAACACATCCCTGCTGCTCTGTAGGTGGCCACCCAGAGCTTCCTGCCTCAGACCTGATGCTTCTTATACAAGGACACTTCTGCCAACCAGCTTGAGGCCCCGGCCTGGAAAACACTCTCTTCACAAGCGATCGTCAAAGTCATCGTCCCACCCTTCCAGCCACCACCAGGCTATGTCCAGATCTAGTGACCTTCACTGAACACACTATCACCCATTTTATCTTACACTGGAGTCCCCACGCTCAGCCCTCTCCAAAAAAGATAAAAGCTGCCTCTAACTTTATTATTGCTTGTGCTTTTTGCTGGTTTTAAACTTACCCTAGGTAATTCAGTTGGGACATTACTGAAAGACATAAAAAAAAAAAAAAAATCCAAACTGAAACAAAAAAAAGAATGAAACCAGAGCAGGGGCATACCTCCCACACAGACTCAGAGTTGGCTCAGAGTACATTTGGCTTCCTCTGGAAACATCAGCTAAAATCTGCTGTGTCCGGCTCTTACTCAAATCAATTCTTCACCCTACCTTAACAGCTTTACCAGTCACTAAATCCACCCCTCCTAACACTGTTTTGTCTCTTGGGACCCCCTGCAATGCTCTTTTTTATACAGAACAATTTCTTTCTGGCAACTATAATTAAAAACAAGCCAGATGGAGAACATCAAGACAAGAATTCAGAGCAAAATGACAAAACATGTGCTTGTAGATACAAAATTACATAGGCTTCAGATGCAGATGATTTCTTATTTTACACCTCAGCAGCCACTTTCATCACCAAAAACTCCCCGTTGGACCTCAGCCACCGATTGATGGAGACGCAGGCCCGGTTTGGTGGTGTGGTCATAGCAAGTCCCTGCAGCAGAGTAGGCGTTAATGAGGTTGAAGGAGACCACCACAGGTTGAAGGAGACCACTGCAGGTCACCAGAGCCAGCCTTCTGCTTGCCAGGTGCCACCACACAGTCACAACCACCCGGGGCCACTTCAGTAGGACGTCGTGCATCACACGCTGCTTCTACCTCAGACCAAGCATGGCCCAAAGTGACCCACCACGGTCCCTGCACAGGTGGTCATGGCTTCCAAACAACACAGGCATTTCCTTAACCAAGAGAGATGGCAAGTGAAGGGCAGAGCCTCCCAACCGCTTCGCCAGAGCGACAGCAAAATAAGCTTGGATGAAAAGAGCCCAAGGCTGCTTCTTTTTGGTTGGTTTTTAAATGAATGCATATCAACATTTAACTCATGACTCCTGGACGTGCAAATCTGAGCTTTCCAACCAAAGGGAGCAATTTGCACCTTGTGACCAATGCACTCTGCAAACCCAGGCAAGCCTGGGCCCATCTCACTCTGCTCACGTCCGAGAAGCTGCTGAGAAACCACCACAGTGCTGGGCACATGCTTTCTGAAACATGAGGTGAGATGCTTCTGACGAATTTAAGTATTTAAGCATTAGGTACATAAAAATGCCTCAAAAGACATACCTTTCTTTGGGGGGAAAAAAAAAATAAAAATAAAAAATCATAGGTAGGCCCTGCCCCCCCATGCACCAATGCTGTTTGTTGTAAGCAGCCTGCACTCTCTTGGGCAATGTTGTGGTCATACACCACGAGAGGAGGAAAACCAAGACTACATACACCCTACCAGCCTTGTTGCATTCACTCTACCGCTGAAAACAGTGTCGGAAAGATGTGCGGAACTGCAGGAGGTTCCGTAACCAACACCAACCGAGAAACTGGCAAAGGTGACACCAGGCAGGGAGGGGACAGTGTCCCTCACCAGGTGGCAACCAGCAGGTTTTTGGCTATGCTGGCCAGGGGGCCTGGCTGCTCGAGGCACCATCCCAAAATGCCCACCAGCCTCCCAGAGAGAGCCAGCAGGGCTATTAAATAGAAATAAATTTTTATTTTAATTTTAAATACATTAAATGCATGAGGGAATTATTTCAGAAGGTACAAAACCTCAATGTAAGCACAAAAGACATAGTGGGAGGGGAAGGAAAAATGGAAAACAATTGGCTCTGCTGCTTTTATTTCCTTTTTTAATACATTTTCGGGTTTGCCGTTGTTGATTCAGCCCACTGCACAAGGAGGAGCCAAATACATACACTGATGCGTTCAGCTGTCCCCACTGAGAGAGTCCCACATTTTGTGTAGCTGCACCACAAGGTGATACCAACCACACTGTGTGGGAAGGATATGAAGCTGTCATTAGACAGCTTCATATTAATGAAGGGCAAGGGGAAGGAGAACTATTTTTCATTTTTGTCGTCAGTACAGTGGAGCAGAGCAGGGAAGGCAGCTGCGTAATAACTTTTATTTCAACATGGTTAAAATGAAAGATTTCACATCTACGACCTTTAAAAAACTCCAGAACGTTAGCAGTAAGGAAGTTAATGAACTCATATATATATATATTATATATATATATATATATATATATATATATAAAAAATTAAATTTCTCTCCAACTGTCAGTACTTGTCCAGTGCTTTAACACACAAAAAAAGAAGAGCTGGAACTGTGTGTTTTAGCACTTTTTTCCTACTGTGAGCAGACACTGGCTGGCAGCTCTTTTCTTTAGCCATTATAAACATCATCAGTGCCACTTTCAGTTAGTCACATCTCACCACGATGGACTAGGGAGCCATAATTTACCAGATAGCAACCGCTGAAACTAAACCGCATCTTCTAGGGCACCAGATATGCTGGGGGAGTACTGGAAGACGAGGCATTCTTAAAAAGGATCACGCCAGCCGGTGTAGCAGCCACATGAACGAGGACTGTGTTTTATACTGTGACCCTGTACATAAGAGCAAATTAAGAAATACTTTCCCAGCTTGTTTTGCATCTTCAAAACACACATTTAGCCTGAAGTTCTATGTATTTTAATTAAACGAGGACTCACACCAGAAGACTCTTTCCAGAATTTTTTATCTTCTGATACCCTGCCAAATACCTCTGTGATTCTAAAGCAAAAAAAGCCCACAAAAAAACCTGCAACCACCTTGTCCTTAAGAAACTGGCACATGGCCACCGAGTGATCTGTAAACAGCTTTATGTCCACACAAAGTATTTTCAAATACTCAGGCAGCATTTTCAGACCTCAAACTATTTCTGCTTCATCAGCACAGGAGCCTGACTCAGAAATCCAAGCCTGTACTAACAACCCCTTCTGTACCAGACTTGCCAACAACACAACTCCAGCCTCAGAGGTCGCTGGGGCCTTTATTTATTTATTTAGCAAAAGAGGGACCAAAATAAACACAATTTCCTCTGGGTTGCTACCTGAGCAGTATTTAAGTTACATCCCCAAAGCCGGTGGCCACCACGTTTATTACGTGAAAGGGCCACACAACAGAAAAGTCATTATAGAACTTAACTCAGTTTGCAAGTTAATCCAAGGAAAAGAACAGCGTTCATTAAGGAAGTGGAGCCTGTGCATTCTCTGATTATTACTTTTTACCGAGTGCTCCACAACGCACCAAGTGCCTCACAAAAACTAGTCAAAACACGTTTGCCACTCTTAAATAACACACTATGAGCCTTTGCAGACCAAGTTGTGGCGAACGAGAAGGGAAAGAAATTCCTTGGGAGGACTCGTAAAGCAAGCCCATGGTGCTGCTGCTCCCCACCAGCCCTGCAGCACGCTCAGGATACAAATAAAACACAGATTAAGCAAAAGTTATTTTGGTGCGAAAGGATTTGTGAAATTCTAATCTCCAACACACATGCCTTCTGTAACTGTAGGCAGGATATACATTATACACAGCAGGCTTTTTTTTTTCTTTTTTAGCATTTCTGATAACAATTGCACATGGGGGGGGGGGGAAGCCCTCTTTTCTCATGATACTACACAGAAGTATTATTCAGCTCACGATCCAACACCAGCTATTCCTGCAGACCACAAGTCACTGCTCTGGAATACAACTGTCATTAGATGTAATACAAAAAATGGTAGTCGGAAAGACCAGGCTTTTGGTTGTAAATCATTCAGCAAACTGGAACAAACAGGACAACTTCGTATTGCCCCAGTCTGCCAAGGAGGAGTGAGGACCAAAATTCAGCTGTGGAGGATGGCTAATAAATACACTTTGTAACTGCTCATAGCCAGGCAGCTTATCCCAGCATCACCATCCATGAAACCTCTCTAACACCCCACCGCTTCACAGGAGGCAGAGGGAAGGAAAAGGGGGGTGGTGGGCACTTCAACCCCAAAACAGCCCCCCGGCATGGACAGCAAGGCCGTCCCCCTGGCCCTGCAAGCGTCCTGGCAGCCACACTGACATGGAGGGCAAAGGCAGCAAGGACGCGGTGTGAGCCTGGACAGGGTCCCGTCTCGCTGAGGGCAGATGTAAAACGTTAAGGGAAGCGGGCAGTGGGCCAGCCCTCCTGATGACTAACAGCAGGTTGACCATCTTCTGGCCCATCAGCTCATCTCTCCTAAATACAGATATGGAACTGGGAGCCTGTAAACAGTCTGGACTGAAGTCCCAGCGCCTGGCAAACCGAAAGAAACTTCCCCAGTAATTGCTGTGTCCTGATTCAGGAGCGCCCTACACGCCCAGATTTTCCATCCTCGGCTGGGTGTTTTCCAAAGAGGCAGTTGTGAAAGATCTCACGTACCTGCCCATGCTCTGGTGTCTCCAAGAGCAGGCGCAGCTGGCTCCAGGGATGCACCCAGCCACATCTGGTTCACAGCACAGCTGGAGCCAGCACACAGGCTCCTGCCATGTGGGTCTTTGTGCCTCCAGCCACTGCAGCTCAGAGACAGACCCAGGTGGGGAATAGCCCCGAAATCTCTGGTGAAAAGGGAGCAGTTTCTGGTTAGGGATTTACAAGTGAAAACATTGCTCAATCCTACTCAGAATGTAAACTCAAGAAATTGTAATCCTACAAACAAAGATATACATAATTCTAAAGCTGTAGCCAAATTTAATCTCCCCTTTCCATTGCTTCCAACCTTACTAAAAGTAGTGAAGAGGGGGATTGGTATGAACAAATTTTTTAAAATGTAGAAGCCTTCCACTTGTTTTAAGGTATTTGCTCAGTCACACTTTCCTAATATATGTGCAAAGCTACCTATAGAACAAAGTTTGAGCAACACTGCCTCAAAAGCTACCTACCATTTACACAAATCACCACTTGAATCTAGAAAACAGTCGTGTTAAACACAATCAGGTACTCTGACCAAACACTACAGCCATGACCTAGATACGTTATGTGGTATGGTGGTGCAGAACAGCAGTTCCAAGAATTAAGCGATCTTCCAATTAAGTGTCATGCACTGAAAACAAAATTAAATCAGCCATGCTGCTGCTCTACTACTTCTTCTACTCCCTTCTCACATCAGTGTAAGAAAACAAAATCCTTTCCACCAGTCTGAATGCTGTATCACCAGCAGGACTGGATTTCTGAAGTGCTGGGTAGGGGTCTAGATACGCCAGCTGTGCCTGTCCCAAATTACAGCACTCTGAGGAGAGCTAAGTAATTATTTTTTAAATCGTAATAAAACTGGATTACCGAAAGTTCCAATGCTTTTAAAGTTTGCCTTTTAAATTTACAGCCACTTGTCTAATTACTGAAAGAGCATTACAGTTTATTATAATCATGTGTCTGCACTGAAAACATCAATATAGCATGCTGGAATTGATTGCTCAATTATACAATGCACTGCTATTGCAAGTGCTGTCAAAGTAGAATTCATAACAAGTCCAAGGGCTTGTCTTTCAAAACACAACCGAGAGTAATACTTAACACTTAAAGCACTTTCACTGAACCAATGGATCAACAGGAGAAGCACATAAAACATAAGATTTAGCAAACATGCTGTCAATTATGGGCCGTGTTTGAAGGCACGCACGTGCACAGAGACGTATTTATGCCAAGTGTGTGGCAGCCCCATTCAACACACAGCCAAATTAAGGGCTGACAACAGCATGATGCTCTAAACCTGAGCACCAACCACCCCTTCATCACCTGCATCCCCTTCCCTCAGTGACAAGACCCTGATGAAAATCAGAAGCCCATCCCACTCACCTGGACAATAGGTGAGGGTGCTTCACCACCCAGGGAAACTACCCAAATCCAGAAACTACACGGTGGCAACGGGAGGAGAGGCAGAGGCAGCCACCAATGCGCAGCCCTGTGAGACCCCTGGCAGCCCCAGCTCCAGCAAAGCTGTGCTGAAATGCTGCTCCACTATCACTGAAGGTGAAAAACAGACACACACATACACGCCAAAACATGTTTTCCATCAGCACTCATTTCTGCCTGACCCTATGTCAGGGAGGCAGCTCTTTCCAAGGGAAAGCTGGTGGCTTTCTGATCCTCCCAAAGGCACCACGGGGGCACCCTCTGCAGCTACACACAGCCTGACGGGCCATCGGGTCCGCACAGATACACAGCTATGTCCCAAAGGTCTTTACCTAAATCAGTGACTGGGAGGATCTTTTTAGTCACAAACAAGTAAAAAGAACAGGGTTCATAGAATCATAGAATGTCCTGAGTTGGAAGGGACCCACAAGGATCATCGAGTCCAACTCCTGTCCCTGCATGTGACAACCCCACAGTTCACACCATGTGTCTGAGGGTGTTATCTGGTCTCTGCATGAACACTGTCAGGCTTGGGGCCGTGACACCTCCCTGGGGAGCCTGTTCCAGTGCTCCACCATCGAGCTACTCTTACTCCTAGCACATTTCAAACAGAGATGCCTGGAAAGAAAATAAACAAAGCTAGGCTCAAATCCTGCAATTAATTTCTATCTGAAACACCAGGAAAACCTGAAAAGCTTAATTTGATATTACACTGAACTTGAGTTGAAATAAACACAGGAATTCAAAGCTGGGAGCTCAAAAGATGCCCAGTACTGGAGAAAGACAGGAAGGAGCTCGTACCTTCCACTGCAGGAAAGATACAGGAGCTTCCTGTTCTGATTTTCGTCACAAAACCTAAATGCAACTGAGAAAGATGCAAAGCTACCAGGATCAGAGGTAAAATCACCCAAGATTCAAAAAATTAAAACTGAAGAGCTGTAGCATCCAAGTTTCTGCAGGGAGCACAGAACAAGGATTCCTCAATATGCAACCAAATGGTTAGGGCAGAAAAAAACAAGCAAATGCAAGTTACTGGCAAATACTAGCACTCCATTTTAGCAAAATTAGCAAGTGCTTAATTTTATTTTATTTTTATGACTCTGCTTTTTATTTTCATTTTTCACAAATGCTTCAGTAGCTTACAAGCCATCTTCTGTGCACACTTAAAAATGGATAATGCACAGCTACCATTTAGCCTGCTCATTAGTTTAAGAATTTCAGGAGACAACATTCCAAAGCAAGAAGAAAAAAAAAAAGAAAACCAACATTTCTCCATTATGTGAATAAGCATGTAGCTAAGAGAGATTTGATCTACTTAATTATACTGTTTGCCACTTGCATTTATAGTTAGCATCGAAATCTACGGGTGAAATTCAACAAGAAGCAGCAAGTGAGAAAAGCCAAACAGTCTAGGTGACTTGCTACATGAAAATCTTCAAGAACCATCCTTGGCTTCAATAAAAGCAATTGAAAATTATCAGGAAAAACTGCTAGTGTGCAATTGAAGTAGATCACTACAGCCTTCCGGTCTTCATTTTCATGTTCACTGCAGACCCAAGTTAATTTGTTTCATTTTTATGACTCCCATGAATGTGCCACACACTGAACAGTAAGTACACACGCTCACTAATGACAAGCTTTCGCTCTGACTTGAGATGGAAATCACTCAAAGCACAAGCGAGCCTGTGCCAATACATTCCGATCAAACACACTCAAAGATACATGATAGGCTTAAAGCAAGTCTGATTTCTTCAAGGCAATTCATTTTAAAAGGAGGCCTTCGGGCTACGTTTCTCCCAGCTGCCCTATGGAAGAGACGCAGGAGGGACAGGGTCAGAAACTCGGCAGAGAGAACAAACAAGCCCCAGTGAAGGAACCAGGATGGAGTTCTGCATGTCCAGCGTGGCACGGCCACCCTGGGGAGCCATGCCATGCTACTGCTGGGCAGAGCCTTGGGAGACAGGAGGTAATGACTGCAAACAAACAAAATGCAATATTTTTACTGGTGGATGGGTCAATGGCAAGGGAGCTGGAGATATGGCATGTAGGTGCAAGCACAGCCTTATCTTTCATCTCTTCCTCCCCATCAGATCTTCAGCACTCCCAGCGATGACGACTCCATTCATCTCAGAAAACAGGATCTCAAGAGAGAATACCTAATAAATTCAAGTATTGTTAGGATTTCATTTCCCTCAGCTAGAATCACTTCGTGAATGATGAGCAAAGCCTTCCTTTCTTCAATCAAGATTATCTGATACTGGATTGCATGTGACACTCACATGGCTACTGCCCAGGCAATCAAAAATCATCTGGGGTTTGTGGGGCGGGAAATGATCAGAGCTTCCTTCCTAACATCTCTGCTTGCTTTAAACATCCAAACTCAGGACAAATAAATCTATCTCATGGATATACAACGGCATAAAGAAGCAACACCCATTCCAGAAAGATGGAAGCCATAGAAAAAGAGAAGTGGAAGAAGAAAAAGGGACTGTTTCCAGTACCATGTCATGAAGGCCTGCCCAGCCACCCCTAGGAAGCCACCAAGTGACAGCAGGCGTTTGGAGCAGACAAGCCCAGGAAAACAAGTGTGCACACAAGAAATTACACAAAGATGAGAGAATTCCAGTATTTAGCATCCCAGCTAACACTACAACCTGCCTACATGCTTTTTGCATAGCAGAGTCTCCCTTCAGAGTGCCAAATTTCATTCCTAATGAGAAGGGGAAGAAAAAAAAACCAAAGTTGCCTCAACAGTGTCAGTGACTTATAGCCAATATAAGATTAAGGGAATTTGGTTCATCAAAGCAAGATTTAAAGAAGGCTTATCCAATTAATGATGCTGTTAATGAGAGTTAACAACACTTCTTTCCACCGCAGCTAGACACAGGCACTTTCAGGACTGGACTCTACTTGTCCTTTCCACCATGTCGGCCTTGACTAAAAAGTCAAATTTCAAACACAGGTACCTCAAACTCAGCGTGGTAAAAAAATGGCCTGATGTTCAAAGACGGGGCGGGGAGGGGGAAATCTGTATTGTTTGTCTGCTGCAATACCCGAAACATACAAGGTGCTTCCCAAACCTACAAAACCAAGATAGTTAGGGCCACTGAAATGAAAAGGTACAATAACAAAAAAATTTAAACTTAAGAAACAAACATCGACTAAATGCTTTTGCAAAACTCTTCAGCAGACCATAAGCTCTCAACCAAACTACTTCCAAAACTAGCAGCCGTGCCAGAAGGCCTCTCAACATATAAATTATTTGTGGAGAAACTTCTACATGCATTTAGATGTTAGCATTGCTACTATTTTTCCTTCAATTCATGCATGCAGTGAGAGTCTGACCCAAACAGCATCTCTATTTCTACCCTTATGACCACTTCCCTAAATCTTCTGTTTGCAAATGTTTCTTTCTACTCTTTTCAAGCCACATCCTGCAAAGTCTGCTACTACAAACTCTAAGCGATGATTTTCCTGTACCACCTTCCACTTCCTCAGAGGAAACTGCCTTAGCATCCAGTAGATAAAAAGCAAGCACTTCCTTTGCTCTGAAAGATAAAACATGCCAACTATCTCTTCTTCCTGTTAAACCCAGTAGGCAGCTCTCACCCTCTCCTTACAGGAGAACATAGGTGCATCAGAGAGGTCCTCTCATGGACAATGGGTTTGAGGTTGGAAGACAATGTGGTGATGGGAATAATGACAAGATGCAAAAGAGAGCTGATTCCCAGGATAAACTCCAGAAGCTGGTCCTTCCCCACCCCCGGCTCTAGTTTTCCAAGTTTATCACGAAAACTACACAAAGTTTCTAAACCATTCAGGGAAGAAAAGTTCCCAAAAGAGATTGATATCCTGAGCAACTTGAGGCACACTGAAGGAGACACATGAACACACACAAATCTGGGATGCTTATCACCATGAGATGCAGTGAGGTGGGAGAAAGCTTGTCAAGAGGAGAGGTCTGGAAGGAGATGACACATTTCCACTCCAGTCATAGACTTCCTGTGCAATTTTGAACATGTAACTCGATTTCCTCTCTTTTTTTAATCTATAAAAATACTAATTAACTTCACAGTTTTGTTCTCAGGCATAATTCGTTAATGTTTATTTTAAAAAGTGCTTTGATGTTCCTGGGTAAAAGCCACTACAGGTAAATCCCATATTAAGGAACAGCTAAATATGACCAGGACTGGTGCCTTACACAAGTATTTGCAGTTCCTCTGTACTGAGCAGCCATTTGAGACCAGGAAACAGCAGCCGACGCTTCCAGCAGAAGCGCCAGGCACACTCGGTGCCTCACCAGATCCGGAGGAGAGCGGCCGACACCACAAAAGCAAAGCAACAGGATCATGGGTGCTGAGGGAAAACCAAGGAAACAGAGTCAGACTTCCCTTTCCTCCAGCGAGTGGCCGAGACCGGAACGCCGGCATCCTGCGGCCTAAATATGGGTGATTGATGCCCTGTGGGAAATCCCAGGCCAGGCAGAAAACAGCGTGAGACTTGTTAGAGATCTCTGCCCTTTTGGAGCAGACACTGAGGGCTAGCCAGGAGGCTCCAGAGTACCTCTCCTTGGCGGAGAGGAGCAGAGGGAGCGAGGGGTGGAGGGGAGTAGGACAGGGGTCCCAATCCGCAGCCCACAAGGTGTGATGCCACTGCCACCCCTCCCTTGGTCCAGCAGCTCGAAGGCAGCGTCCCAGCTGGGTGCACCCAGGTTTTGGAGGCAGCAAGGAGAAAGGCCAGCCAGACCTCAGCAGCCCCTGGAAGCAGGAGGAAGGCCTTTGGTTTTGAGGAGGTGCCTTGACATGGCTGGAACAAAGCACGTGCAAGAGGCTTAACAGCAGGCACGGGTTCCCAGCCTTCATCTAAAGGCGTGCTGCAAACAATGCTGCAATTTGGCAGGTGGGATGAAAAAAAAGAAGAGTGCTTATTCAATAAGGCCACTGTTTACTATTCATCCACGTGAGATCCACCCTTGTAATTTTTCACTCTAACTCCAAGTAAAGAAAAAAAAAAATCCTATTCCTGAAAAGCTGGTGTAACTTGTTCAAGTATATGCGTTATAACTTTCAGCTTCCGAATATTAAATGTTAAATCTGGAAAGGCAGAAAGAGGTTACGGGAAGGATTACTGTTAATTCTTTCACTGTTCTTCAGTGCAGCAAAAGCGAATGAGCAAGTTAAGACAGTCTCTCGAAGAAGCTATTTTATTAAAAAAAGATCTGTTGAATAAACATTAACAGCATCATTTGGAAGTCTTCAAGAGACTATAAATCTGAGATTTGCTGATGTAGAGGAAACGCAGATCTTTATCTATAAGCCTGAAAGCAAAGCAAAATGAAATAAATTTCTGAATTCCCTCCCTGTAGAGATATTTTGTCCTTCAGGACAAAACTCTACTGCTGCAACACGGTCACTTCTGCAGCTTGCCTGGCCCAGAGCTGGAGCTGCTGGTGTACTTTCAAACCTGTAAGGTGTTCTTGTTTCCAAATTTAAAAGTCACTAGATCCTCCGAAGGCCTGGTACCTCAGAGGTGGTGAGAAAAGACACAGGCCAACTCTTCCCACACTTCTCAACTGATGGCTCACTCTATGCCAAATTATTTTAGAATTCTGCAAATCCAAGGAAGAAGGCTCCAGACTCGAGGGCCACACAGCACCCTCCACCCACAGGGACCCTCTCCTGCACTCTGCAACCCACCTGGTGTTTGTCAGAGGTATAAAACCTCCTCTTAAATGACATTTTTTGCAGGGCAAGGTGGAAGCCCCAAGGAACTCCTTCAAAGTAAAAGATCCTCAAATCCTTGGGTCGTGATTCATTTGATGTTGTCATGGAGGACCACCAAGCACGCTGGTGTAGCCAGCCACTTCTGTGACCCTTCAGTAGACAAATATCCTCGTACTCCTTCCCGGCTCAGCTGCAAGAGTTACAGCTATTTAAGGAAACTGCATGACACATCCAACACAGAAGACTTGTCACCCTCCTCTCCACCTCCTCTAGTAGTGGCAGACAGTCAGTACATCATTAATTAGATCCTAAACTCGCCCTCTGCCTGGCGCTTTGTGCACCTCTGATTCATTAGAATATTCCTAAGGTACAATTGGAGATAATCACGCCGTTAGCAGGGCAGTTTAAAAGATCACATATAATGAGCACCAGTTAGAGGGAAGTACATGAGTGCATCATGAATTTAAAAAAAGAAAAAGAGCAACAGTCCAATTATCTTCTCCCTACGCCAAGTTTCAAATAAAGCCCTCTGAGAGGCCAACACTATAGCACGGTAGGGAGCAGCACAGTGGGCTAAAACTGTGTTATTCTTTTCTTTGTTGGGAAAGGAGGACTAACAACTTGGACTGGAAGGCATTTAACTATCTATTTGATTAGTCATTCAACAGAATGATGGAGACCACCAAAGCACCATCTAGCACAAATGCACACCTGACCTCACGTCACACGCAAATGTGAAGTCCAAGTGCAATTCCTCCCTGTGCTCCTCCTCCTGTCTCTTTCTGAAGCTGGGTTTGATACTGACACCCTGCTTTATCCCATTTCTTTTAAACTATCAGGCTTCCTGCATTTTAAAAGAAGACTAAGCTTACAGCAAGACATTGTGGAGAATGCGGAAGTTACACGTGCAGTATTTTTAAATAACTATTTTATTTATACCATCCCCCAGGTTATCTGTTTGATATTAATATGTCCAAACGCCAACAGTTAAAGCAGAGCAAGGGGGAAACTCATGGCAAAAATAAAGCTACTTAAAAAAAGCAGAGGTTTTTTTGAGTAGAACTACAAACTACTTTCAAGTTTATACAGTTTACTTCTTTCCTAACAAGTCAAAGATCAAAGAGGATCCTAAACCTCAAAAAAAAGAAAGGAAAAGCTAGGAAAAGGAGCAGAGGTTAAGTGAGAGCCTGCCCTGGGTCTAAGGGTGGAACTGACAGACTCCCACATCCGCAGGAACGGCTGCAGCAAGCCAGAAATTACCTTCAGTCATCTAAGGAGAGGCATAGATGGGAGAAACTTCATAGCTGGTGTCAATACCGTGAGTAAACACACCCCTGCATGCACATGCTCTGCAGGTTATTTTCAAGGTACAATCCATCTATAGGAATAAATGAACTAGGCTGGGTTTGCCAGTCGTTCTGCATCACCAAAACCACATATGATGTCACCAGCTCCCACAGGGAAAAGAGCCGAAACCAGACCAGGATGGTGTCATCCAGGCAGCAGGGAAGAAGGAAGCAGGCAGCCCACACAACTTCCCCACCAGCCGCATCCTGAAGGACCCGACCCAATGTGAAGCACCAGCAGCCAAAGCCCTTCCCTAAGGAGCCACACTCTGGGTGAGTGAAAGGAATTCACAGCATCCCCAGAGCCCGGGCTGGCAATGGGCAGGAACCAAACACAACGGGAACCCTTCAGTTAGGAGCACGAGGGAACCTGGGAGCTAATTCTGTAAATAAACTGGAAAGAGATAAGGTTGCAGCTGCTCCACCAGCTACCAAGATGGCCTGGTACTGGGGAAAGCTCACGCCAAACGCTAATTAAAGTTGGAACAACAGCCTGAATGGATTTACACAGGCTCAGCGTGGGAGTGCAGCTCAGCAACAATTTATTTTTTATTTATACTGCAGTACCACTCCATGGCCTCAAATCCTGACCAAAGCAGCATTGTGTTAGACACCGTTCCGCCACCTACATAGGCAACCCGCTTAGCCCAAAGAGCTTAAGAGCCAATGCCCTCATTCAAAGAACCATGTGCACCTAAGCTATCCTGGACAGCAAACACTCTGAGAGTTAAATCCTGTCCCAATTAGGGCAGAAATGCCAGTCTGGAAAAGGTCTGGCCTAAAAAACCCTTGCAAATTCAGCTCTAATGCTCAGGCCCTGAAAGTTTCCAGCTGCTGGGTAAATTTGAAAGGAAAACACTAGTAGGGTGCTGCTAAGGATTATTTAATAAATTCACTAAAGTGGTGAACTCTTCAAAATGAAGCAATTAAAAAATATTTAAAAACACAAAACCCAAACAACACACCAAAAGAACACTAAAAGTAAAAAAACCTCACTTCTTAGACAGAAACTTTTATTGAACAAACTCAACTTGTATTTAGCTTTCACTTCACTCCTCCAGTTTTAGGGCTCAAAGGAGGTTTTCCATGCCTAAAATTTTGACCACCTTTATCAATTATGTCTCCCTATGAAAGTAATTTTGTCAGGATTGCCACAGTTCTAACCTATAGGGTCTGTGATGCTATTTACACTCCTGATTTATTGTGAGGTTCTGTTGGAGGCAGTTTTTCAGGGCATTCCTCCATTGAAGGACTGCTCTGAATACAGTTTCCACCTCTCAACAGCACTCAAAGTCTCTCTAATGCCAGTTTCTCTTCTAGTTTAAAATGTTTGCTATAGTCCACTATAAAAGAAAGGATAGAATTTAATCAGGTGAAGGGAACTAATTCCTCTCATCACCCTTCTGATTTCCAAGGCCCATACAAAATTACAGAGCACAAACACTCAAAGCGGTCTCTAGAGAGAACAAGACAGATACAAACTTTCAGCCAAAACAGGGGAAAAAAAAAAAACAAAAACATAAAAGTTAGTTTGAAGGTCTCCAATCTGAGGCTCATAATGGAAACTGTTTTACAACTTGAATTACAACTTCCACTAGAACCCAAATTTATAGTATTTTCTTAGCATTTGTATGCCTAAATCAAATCAATAATTAAGCTTTGGGCTTATAGGATTTACTTTGTTATAGCATCCTACTTGGCAGGGCATTTTACAGCAGCAAGTTTGCATAGCAGTTCATCCATAACCATGATTTACTTCACTTTCATTAGCTTAAAGACTAAAAATCAGAAGACATTTAATTCTTCTTATTTAATATTTATAAATTAAGGAAGCAGGATCATGAGTACTGGGTTGCTAAAAGCCACTTCCATGCCAAGGAGTTCAACAAGAAAAACTTACTGCTGCCAAGGACATCACTTTCAGCACGGCTTCACAATGAACTACCACTGTGCTGTGTGACTGGGGCTGTGATGAACCCTGTCAGGAGAAGAAAAATATCTACCTTCCCCCAGCCCAGGTCTCAGGGGGTGCCAAGGAACTGAGAAGTAATTTGGAAAGGCTGAGGCAGACTCCTGGTCCCGTGAATTTTGCTTCTATGGACTTCAAAGATGAATGGATGGACAGATGGATAGCCGACCAATCTTGTCATACAGTAAGGAGGAAGAAAATCGTGTCACCAAGAAGAGTGAGCAGATTAGATCACAGGCTGCTAATAAAGAACAGGAGCTCACCAGCAAAGTGGAGCTCCTCCAGCTTTTGTCCCTTTCTTGGAGAACAGCAATTAGCACCTCGCCTTTTTGCTGTGCTCATGCAATGACAATGCCTTGTGCTAGATCGCGACTAGTAAAAAAAAAGGATAAGTAAATAAAATGTTATCTCAGCTACAGACAATTTTATTACTACTCTACTCCCCACATTTTTACTAAAAATACTGTCATTTAAAGAAATCCATTTATTCTGTCCTCAGCTATGAAAACAAATTCTGTTTTCTGAGGACAACATAAGAGTAACTTAAGCCTTTTCAAAACATGCCTCTATGAAAGCAGGCTCTCTCACATTAGCCAGATGAACACAGGACTATTTTTCCTAGCTTGACTTCATCCTTTCAGCTAAAGCTGGGGAAACAGAAATGTTGGTACAGTTTATGGGCAAAGCAAGTCACCTTTTTCAATGCATAAGGAAACCAAAAGGTCTAGTTTGCCAGGAGTTACTTCTCTAAATGTACAAGGTCACTTGCAAAGTCATGGGTAATTAATTAGTTCAGTAATTATCAAAAGCAGTTTAAAAAAAAAATAAAAAATTGATCCCTAGAGAGGAAAGGAAGAGTGGTGAAAATGCTCCTTCAAAGAAGTTTATTGCCTTGCCCACCAAATAAATAGTGGGTGTTTAGGAGAAGGTTGTTTTGTTTGCAGCTTCAGCCAAGCTGCATGAAGTTTGTTCCCATTCTTGTATGGAGGTAAAGGAGGCAAAGCAGGGAAGCCCCTACATGAACAAAAGGGAACAGGCAAAACATGGGCAAAATCCCAGGTTAGAAATCACCTGAGAACGTAAGCAGAAAGCAGAGTGCAGAAGCAGTGGGGACTGCAAGTCCACCTGTGTGCACCAACACCTCACGAGTTCCCCACTGTCAGAATAAGCCCATCTACCACGGGCAGACTGTACTGCTCCAGGTCACAGCTTATACCCGTGTTTCACCCCACCACCAGTGCTCCACCAGTTAACACTTC
Source organism: Columba livia (assembly GCF_036013475.1). NCBI lineage: Eukaryota > Metazoa > Chordata > Aves > Columbiformes > Columbidae > Columba > Columba livia. The sequence goes on from NC_088602.1 coordinate 68,350,438, forward strand.
GCTCAGACAAGACCTGAGCAGATGCCTACAAGTGTGACTTAGGGATACGGCTAAAAACCCACCTAAGGGCCAACAGAGGCCTGACAGCTCCCTTCTCCACACCTCCAGCCCCCAGGCTCAGGCACAGTTCAGAGAACCAGCAGAAAACTCCAATTGCTTCTTAGTAGCATTGAGGAGCAGGTGAAGAAAAATAAAATGAACATCCACGGCTTGGAGGGAAAACGGGTGCTGCTGCACTGGGAGGCTGAGCACTTGCTGTCAGCAACCAAACGGGTAGGATTGGGGCTCTCTGAAAAGAGGGGGTGACTGATATCCTGAGATCCCTTCTAGCCCTACTTTTATACTAATTGATTGGCTGTGTATCTGTACATGCATATATGTGGACACATATATATGCACAACACAAATTATTGATTTGGGCGCAAGGAAAGATGCCATGCTTAATGTCCTTAAACAGTTTGCAGCTGACCGATGTTGCCTGGGAGGAAAATTAATGAAAAAAAAGAAGTCGAGAACCCCTCTGAATGACTTAAACGTAAAAAAAAAAAGGAAGCCCAGCAACACAAGACAGCACCATGCATCCCATACCTAAGGAGTGTGGTCAAAACCTTTGGTCTCTTACACAAGGCTCGAGTCCCCTGTTCAGGGAGAAAAGAACAGCCTTTCCCCTCAAGCCAAAGGAAATCTTCCTAAAGTTAATCTGCTGGTTGTTAAGTAACTTAGGCCAGACACAGAAAGGAGATGGGATCACATGCATTAGATTAGGACGCTGCATACACAAGAACACCACAGCTCCTGCTGCCTGGGCAAAGGTGCTGAGGGGGAGACGTGCCCAAACCTCAACTTATACCTTGTTACACCTGATGGGCTCAGCTAGGCACTCACGAGTGAGGCGGGGGCAAAGGGGGAAATTAATCCTGTTTTGTCACCTGTCCTCCTCAGAAAACATGTGCATTTCACACTCCTTTCTCCCCTCACCCTTTCCCTTCCCAGAAGCTCCATTACCAGCAGGGCCAGGGTGGTGTCGGGGATCTGAGCTACAAACTTTCCTGAGGAAATGCCACTGAGATGGTATCATCAGATCCTTTGAGAACAGAGAACAGATAAGACCACACTCTGGGAGATAATTACCCATTTGTGCTACAAACATATTTTCTTTTACAATAGCCAGACTTTTACTCTTAAACCGCTGGGCAATTTTTTTTTTTCCCTCAGAAAGTTTAACCTGCTATTATAAAAAACACCTATGGAAAGTGCCAACTGAAAGCGCAGGGTGACGCAGACACAGATGCCTCCTGCCAGCCAGCACCAGCAATCCAGCTTGCACCCAGCCCTGTGGATCACGCACGGCCCTGCGATGCTGAAGCACTCCTGCTCCTTCTTCTGCCCCTTCTCCATCAATCTCCAGCTGCCCCAACTCACATCTCATCTCCAAAGACTCCTTCTCCCTGAAGGAGGGCATGGCGGCTCTCAAAGGCACAGAAGGCCAGCAGGCTCCAGCAGGGCTCGGATGTGGCCGTGGCCACTGACTCAGGTTGTAACACAGCTCAGCCCAGCCAAGCATCCCTGTCTCCACCACAGCTCTCCCTCATCTTGAAGCCTTTTTTTTTTTTGAGAAGCAGTCTTTTTTTCAGATGGTCCCGACACCAGTTGGTTCCCACCAGAACGCTGGCAGAAGCACGCTGTGATTTTGCTCAGCCGTAAGAATTTTAAACCATGCTTAAGCATTCTTGCTAACCACACTTAAAAGATCTACCGAAGTGCAGCCAAAAATGACTGAAGCCCTTCAGCTGGCCAAAGGGCACCCTGGATAAGTAAATAAATAAACACACTGTCAGAGACAATGAGAGCCCATCTGAAATACTTAAAAACCAAATAACAGCATAAGGAGCTCCAGTGGCATTTGGAAGTCAGTGCAGAAGAGTATGGTGTTCGCAGGAATGAAAATTCAAGTGTTGATCCACTTCTGAAGGCTAGCACAGGGACTCCTCACAGGAAGAGCCAGGGGGGTGGGGGGGAGGAAAGAAAAAAACTGATTAGTAACAAAGGCTGACATTTTCTCAAGTCAGGAGAGGAAGTCTGGTATTTTCAAGACGCAGCAGTGAGTGCAAGTGCAACGGGAGACATGTAAATACCACAGCACCATCAGTCGCCAGAGACAATGCCAGAGCATGGTAGGACACCAGGGCCTAGGGACTATGTGGCACATAGGAGTGAACCCCATGTGCCAGCTCCACCCTATCCACCCCTACGAGCTTCTACTGCCTTTCACAGCACCCCAAAACCTCCACCAGCTTCATCTTCTGGAGGGCCCACAACCAAAGAAGCCTCTCCGTGGCAGAAGGGGTAAAGACCAGAAGGACAAGCCATGTCCCCCAGCAAGAGCCCAATGGGAAGGGTGGGAAATGGAGGGAGCAAGCTGCTGCCCTCACCTCAAGCACCCTCAAAAAGCTTGCTGCCTCTGTGTGCAGCAGCAGTAACAGTATCACACTGGCAATGCATTTTGGCAGCATCAGCACTGCAGAAGATTAAATGGTAACACGCAATGTTACTTCAAAGGTTGTTAACAAAAAAAAAAAAATAGGCAAAAGAAGCGGTCAGGGATTTTCAGAAGATAGAATCATAGAATAGTCTGGGTTGGAAAATAACTTCAAAGGTCATCCAGTCCAAACTCCCTGCAATGAGCAGGGACATCTGCAACTAGATCAGGTTGCTCAGAGCCCCATCCAGCCTGGCCTGGAATGTCTCCAGGGATGGGGCATCTACCACCTCTCTGGGCAACCTGGGCCAGTGTTTCACCACCCTCAGTGTAAAAAATTTCTTCCTCGTGTCTGATCTGAATCTCACCTCTTTTAGTTTGAAACCACTACCTATTCCATAAGAACCAATAGCTTCAAAAGCCTAAGTTGCAAAAAATCCTGACTAAACTTTACTATAAAAGGCTGGGAAAGAGGCCTGTTTTCTTCAAAACCCATGTCAGGCCTAACCCATTGTGAGGATTTGCAGAGCTGAGACTCAGGACCTCGCCGACACCCAGCCACCCAGAGAATAAGATGGATGTGGTGAGCAAAATAACCATGATACTCTGTGAGAAAGCGCAGCAGCCAGTCCAACCTGTACCTAAAACAGCACTACCTTTCAAACACCTGGAAAACTTGAGGCCAGGCTGGGAGGAGAGGTATTCAAATAAATGGGCAGTAAATAGGAGCTTTACATAATATCTTGTTAAGTATGCAACATGGGAAAGGCTAATCAGCAACGCTTACTCATTTTTTCCTTAAGACAAAGACATGTCCTAACACCAAGAAAAGGAATATTTAAAAAACACGTATAACCTAAAACATGTATTTTCACAGCTTTTTTAGGCTGCTGTAAGCTCTACTGATCACCATCCTGAGAGCAGTGCTGCCAAGAATTCACACTTCCTTCACATACATATTGTTCTCAGCCTCCAGAAGAGTTCAAAAGTTTCAGGTAACTGTGACAACCCCAATTTCTTTCCTGACGCCACCAAAAAACAAAGCAAAAAAACCACCTGCACCAACAACAGTTAAGTTGCATTTTAACTCCTCTTCCTTCCATCAGATATAGGGAACGTAGGTCAAAAATGTGCAGCGGTCAAGCTCCCTCCATAAAGATTAATGACAGAGCTCAGGGAATCAATACCTGTTGCACTTCTGAAATGGCCATGCAACTTTAAATCCTTTAATACAGTTCTGGTAAGTTTAAAATGTTAGAGTAAGTTCAGGTTTGAATAGGTCTGGGCATCTCGTTTTACGCGTTTGCCAACTGAGAGTTAAAACTGAGCTCAAATGGTGGAGGAGGAGTAGGAAAGGCTAAAAACCCAGGGGCAGCAGTCAAGCCTCAGCCCCTGAGAGCAGCTTACCCCCTTTCCCTACACCCGGGACACGGTGGTCAGAAAAATGGCCAATAAAATGAGAAGCCAGCTGAGAGGATTTGTAATGTGAAACGTTAACAAATTTGAAACGTGAAACTCCAGGCACAATACTGAAAATTTTCCTGTCTGCTGCGAGCAGGGGGGATAAACCCAACCCCACCAGAGAGGTCATTAAAGACAGATGGCTCACGCAGGTGGTTGGTAGGAGTGTGCTCCTCTGAAACCCAGGCACCAGCATCAATCACCCAGGTATCCGCTGGCAGAGGAAGATCCCCACCAGCAGAAAATGAGGCTGTGACCAGGACTGGCATGTGGCACCTCACTGGGATGGAAAATGCAGCTCCCACCAGCCTCTGTGAACAGCCCACCCGTGGCTGCTGCCACACCGAGCATGTCTGGACCTGGAGAGACAGAGGAGGACAGTGCAGCCACAAATGATTTTTTTTTCATTTAGGTTTCCTGGACGGGTATCAGCAATCTGTCAAAAATGGAAAGAAAAGCCCTAACCGAACCATCAGCTATGCTCATTAAAATCCTAAAGACATCTGGAGAGCTGCCCTTTATGCAGCATTAAGTCATTGGCAACTTCATCTTAACTTGTATGGAGATTTCCCTGTCCTCCTTCCTCCCTGCCCTGCACTGAATTTAACTGCACAAGAGAGGTCTGGGTAACGCTCAACAAAAAAAAATTAGCCAAGGGCCACAGCAGGGTGAGGGAGATGGGGTTGGGGCTGGCTGTAAAGATAAGTAAACCCTTTGCTTTGCACATGCCTTGTCATTATTTATCCCCTCGCTGCCATCACGTGAGCCAAGCCAGAGCCTGCAAACTGAACAAAGGGCCTTTGCTGGGCGGTCTACAAGGAGCCCTTTAAGCACTTCTGCACAGCCTACAAGTATCCTTCCAATTAGCCCTTAAACTGTGACACCAAAATTAAAAAACTTTTATGCAATAGTATCACCCCTTCACCATGCCATAAAAAGTGACATGGCTGGGGCACATACACCCCCACCCTAAATTTAGGCATGTTCTCTGCCCCCCTGTATCAATCAACAGATCAAGCTCTTCATTAGTGATGTTCGGCTAATTTGAGGGATGAATTCTCTCCTCCATGGCACAATGAAGAAGACAGTCAGTTATTTTAGATCCCTACTTGTACAGAGAAAGCAGTAAAAATCAACTTCTCCTCCACAGTCCAATGCTAACTAGAAGCAGTGCTTTGAAAAACAAATACAACTGTAGCCCAGAGTTCAGAGCTGAAAGGTGCACAGAGGATTTCTGCACAAGGATCAATACAAGGCCTGAACCCTTCTGGCTCAAAATGCAACACCCTGACACCGAACGTGCACGTTTGTCCGTGTGTCCTAGCAAGCCCTGCAGCACAACAGGAGGGTCTGCAGAGGAGCAGACCTGGTCTCGAGGAACTCAAGCCTGCAAGATACTCAAGCAACCCCTGCCTCCCTTGAGCCAAGTCACCTGATTTCGTAACTACAAAATGAGTCAAATTGTGCAGAATCAGGCTCTGAAGTAGAAAAATCAGCTCCTCTGCTGAAACCACAGCAATCCTTGCCTGCCAGTTCTTTTTAATCGCTAGACTGACAGCCATGTGGTAAAGTTGACATCGCCAAGTACTTGTCATTTCATTGGTGCTGCCAATTCCCATCTTGCTGAGACAATGACACATCAAAAATAGCTTTCATCTGTTTATATACTGCATGCTCGGCAAACTATGTCACCAACTGCTGGTGTGGAAAAAAAGCCTTTTTTTCATAATCTCCATCCTGGAAAAAAAGAAAAAAGATTACGTACTCCCTGAAAAATATGAAAAATGTACTCCGTATTTTGGGAAACCTTCAATGTAACCCATATTTCATTTAAGATTATTACACTGTGAAAATATTTATTACAGTAAATGATGATAATTCTCCCTCTTTACTAACAAAGAGCAAAGGAATCACAGTCCAAACTTTTTTTCAGCAAAATGTTCATTTCTGTAGCTCCTAAAAACATCTAGAAGACAGAAACAGATATCCGAAAACATTTTTCCTTATAAAAATGGGGAGTTTCTTGCAGGCCCAAACAGATGCCAAAAACAACATACACAGAATTTCAGTCTTTCTTCACATTTTCATTGGTCTCCCTGGAAGACATGCACTGCATGAGTCACATCCTTTTGTTCCTGTCTTCCTGGGCTATTCAAATTTGCTGAGCGATTTCTTGGTGGACACAATAATTAAATAAAGTCTTGCTCCCTACTGATCTGATGAACATCTGAGTTTGTGTACGTAAGTATATACCATTAAATGTTTATTTGTGCAATTTTTGCTTTGTTTTCCCTCCTTCTATATATAACGCAAAGGGTAAGAATGGTTTAAAGCAATAAACTCCATACATGAAAATTTGAAAGTACATCTACAAGCAAATCCATAAACCCAGAGTAAAGGCTGGAGAACCAAATTAGAAAATTACAGCAGATCACTCTACAGCTGAGAAACTACATCCACCAAACACCATGTGGCAAGCAATGCCTAAAACTTGCTGTGATTCTTCATAAAACTAATCCTATACTTTGTTGAAAAGTGCAAAAGAAACTGCAGAAATTCAGGAACAAGATCTCTTTCACAGCTAAAAAGAACATTTTTAAAGTTGAAATAACTTATTTACTTAAGCCCCAAATTTGTTGTTAACAGAAAAATTTTCATCTGAAGAACTCCTAACTGCAGAACACATGAAAGTGTTTCAGTAAATACAGGATTTATAGAAATTTTTGGAAGGGAGTCCCAGCTGAGATTGCAGGAGACAGCGAGCTTCAGGCCTGAATTAGAGTTCTCATGACAGCCCAATAAATCAGAAAAACATATTTTTCCAACTTGTAGATTAAAACAAATACCAGTTTGGTGATAGCATGGTTTTGAGCAGCCATGTTTCCAAAGGAAAAAAGACTGTTTACACTAGCCTGATACTTTCATAGACAGACACACACGGATCATTAATTACTCCTGGCAGATGGAAGCGGCTGCAAGCGCCTGCAACTCAACCCACAGGTTATCGAGCTGCCGAGGTGTAGGTGAAACTTTGCTATCTTGAAATGAGGGGGGACGAACGGTAGGAAAGATGATGCTGTGCCAGCTGCAGACGGCTCCTGGGTGCTCCTCCCCAGGGGGAGAAATCCAGCCAGAAGAGCCACAGGCTTCTGCTGCTCTTCACTGGACAGCAAGTTCAATCAATCTGTTTTGACACAGCCAGACTCATTGCCACAGGATGCCAGCAAAGCCAAAGGTGGAAACACGGTTTATACCATAAGGGTTGTCAAGCATGGATGAACTGGCTGCAACCTTGATATTATAAAAAAAGAAAAAAAAAAAAAAGCACATACCCCACATCCCTACCACCACGCCAAAGGTTGATATATCCTATGGGAGGTCTCTCTCTTTCTCTGTATATACATATTTAATCCTTTTTCTCCATCACTGCCAAGTATCAGAGACAGCAAGCTAGGCATTACAGACCTGTAGTCTGATCCCACATGGAAGCTCTTAGGCTAGTCCAAATATACTTAGACTTTTGTGTAGAAAAAGCTTAAGTTCTTGAAAACAGGCTTTTACATCAAGAGTGGCAGCTCATTGGTATCTAAGAAAGTCAGACCTAGCACTAAGTGCAGCTGAGAGGATGTAATGCTGACATAAAGCAACGAAGCAAAGGAGAAAGTTCTTGTTTTCTCTTTATCAGGATTTGATATCAAGTTGGCTAAGTGGACTTGTACAGCTCAATGGAAAAAGCAGATTTACTTTTTATCTTCTTCGTTATGGAAAAAGTAGCAGGTAAATTAAAATGGTCCTCAACCCCCGCTTGGGACCAGCCAGTGTGCCAGCTTCAGGGAGCAGAGCTCAGCTCCAGGCTCAGAAAAGTTCTCTTGAAACATTGCTCTGAAAGGGAAAGCTCTCCCTTGAGGAAATGGTGATGTGGAAGGGGGTATTGATAAACAGATATATTAGCTGCTGGTCTGTTCTTGCAGTCCAACTCAAACAAGGGGAAATAGGAGAGAATTATGTATGCATTAAGATTAAATTCATATTTTAAAATACTATTAGGGAAAGACGGGTAGGAGATCAAATGCAATGCACTCCATGTAATTGCTGGATTCCTCTGGGGTTTTTCTTATATTTTTTCCTTTTTTTTTCTTCGTTTAAAGTAAATGTATTCCATAAGAGGAAAGATATTCACATATAGTTACATTTTAATTCGTTTAGTTATATAAACTACATGCCACTATAAAAATTCTCACCAGTAGTTTCAATTCCATAATCGCAAGCTGTTATTCACTTTCCATGATTACACATTCTGCCCCGCTGAAAAGTTTCTCCTTCCACTTCAAACATGGGGTAAGCAACTCACAGATGCATTTAAATCAGACTGTAAAAGAACTTAGTGAACTTTCTGAGTATACTAAAATTAAGCCTGACTTTATCGTCGTACTTCATCGACCTGTCATCGACTTCATCGCATACCCAAAGGTAACATTGTTCAAAACCAAGACAGGGCATAAGAACATTGCATAAAAAAGAAAAGGCAAACTCTCTCTCACTTTAGTATTTCTTATGTTAGTCTACAAGTAAAAAACTTTAAATATAAATACAAAAATATATACAGCAAAGCTTCTGTAGAAAAATATAATGCAAAGCTTCTATAGAAATAAAATCCCCATTACAAATTGTCTTAAAATGCCATGCAGCAATCACCAAAACTGCAGTCTTACTATAAAACAAAAAAAAAAAAAACATAAAACATGCTCTTAACATAAAAAGAAAGGTCTTAATAGATGAGCTTTTATTGCAAATTCAAAAGTAATTAAAATGTATTATATGCAAGTGTTGGATGGGGCTGAGTCCATGACTCAGTTCTCATGTCACCTCCAATCACAGTGATCAATCTGCTCTTCAAGACAAAGTCTGAGAGCTATGGGTAAAACAATTCATTACTGCTAGCTCTAATTAATCCAAATCCAACCATTCCTAGTTCTTCGGTATTTAAAATAAACTAGATGCAGGTTTCTCCTGTTTGTGATGCATCTAATTCAAACAGGAAACTCTTTAAATCTAAGATTACAAAAATGTAATTAATAAATTGGAATAATTTGTCCCTTTGGGTGTCTAGTCAATGAAATTATTTGTGAACATAAACTTGAGAGCAAGCCTGTATTTTTCTCAATATCAGTGCCATAGCACATCCATCTAACACTAAAATAATTCTTCATACAGCAGCCTTCTACATACACCAGCCTACAGGCAAGCTCCAGAGAAATCAGGCTGAACAAAAACTGGGAGGAGAAATATAAGGGAGAAGGAATAAGAGACTAAAATTGCCACTTTTTAACAGAGATTATAGTATTTACTCAGTAGTGCCTGCCACAAGAAGGTGTTTTCACAGACTAGTTAATGTGTGCATGCAGTTCCCAAGAATACAGGCTAGGATAAAAATATTGATTTTTTTATTATTTTTAAGCTACAAAGGCACCCCAAATAATACTCTTTACTGACAGGCTCAACTTGTGGCCATCAGCATAGCTTAAACCACTGTAAATAATCTCCAAGGACAGTGATAATGTACAGTCATCCCCAAAAGAGAGAAGAGGGGTCGAGGGGCAAAGAGCTTACCAACGTTAAGCACCAACATCTCAAAAAGAGCAGCTTCCAGCTCCGTCCAATATATGGCACATTCACACATGACCTGTAACCCACCGCTGAATCCCGAGGCTGGGATTCTGATCTCACTAAATCTGGGCATTATTTGGGATTTGGCCAGTACAGTCCACAGCAGAGTTGGATAGTAAATGCATAGCTACCCTTCAGAGCAAGATTAGCATAAAGAATTATTATTTCTGAAAGACAAGAAGAAAACAGAAGTGTGCAACAGCCATGCTATATGAAAGAACAGTACTTTCCAAGGAGTGCCAAAGCCAGACAGATTTACAATCACTGAAAAATGAAAAAAACTCACCACCCCCTACCCTAAACCTACAGCAGAAACCTTCTTCTTTGTACTGGAGCTAACCAATATGCAGACCCAAATTTTGGCCCCACTGAGACTATTCCTTCATTCACACAAGTGTTCATTCAGTCTCTCTGCAAATTGGCGATTTGTACTGTCACACTCTATTGTCCCATGTTTAGGCTCTGCAAAGGGACGATGCAATAAGGGAGTTGTTGCATGACTAACCGTGCATCTACTGTTTCATAATGTCTGAGCAAACAAACCCAACATACTAACTTGGCCAACAGCATCCTGGCTTGGAATAGCGTGGCCAGCAGGACTAGGGAGGTGATTGT